>NC_071281.1:14659919-14719919 GCF_023375685.1 Ictalurus furcatus
GAGATCCCGAGATCCACAACCGTCCATGACCGGGAGGCAAGGGAATAAACTTGGCCGTGCACTCTGGGTGGGAGGGATGGTACACCCTCGGTCCCCTCTCACTCACAGCAACACTAGCCAATCATGGCTGTCCGTGAGCTCATGTATGTGGAAGATGGTGGATAGTGCTTTCTTCTTAGTGTATTACTCTGCCAGTATGATAGGGGACCTGGCTGGTGGGTAAGAAATGGCAGGTAATCAAACTGGGGTCAAAAAGGGGGTCAGAGCACATAGGTATAAGTCAGATTGTTTTATTTCATTAGAAGCATAAAACATGTACACTGTCTACCAATTTAAACTTTGTATATGATTTGTTTTTATCTATTGGCTTAGGTTGTCTACCTCAAATGTTCAAATGTTTAGGATGTGAAAGATTGACTGTACTTAAATACATATTTTTAGTTTTTAGTGAAACATTTCACCCTGCGATGATCTGATGTTCCATCCAGGATGTTCCACCAACTCTCACCCAGTTTTCCCAGTTTAGACTCTGGATCCATTGCAACCCTGACCAGGATAAAGTGAAGATGAATGTATGAATCTCCTTATTTATTCCCATTCTGTAACTCTTTGTTTTGTCTGCGTCACCTACAATGCATAAATATTATAATTATTAACTTAATTCTTATTAACCTTAACTTCATTATTTATTGTAGGTGTTCTTTGGCAGGTTTAAGTAAGTCTTTAAGTTTGGCAGTAAGTCTGAACTTACAACTGCATTTTAAAATTTGCAGAAGCTGTTTGCTCTTTGTGGGTCAAAGTTAACAAGCAATTGTCACGTGATTGTGACTGTGACTCTGTGAATGACGTTTGTTTTTGTTTTTTGTTTTTTTTTCAATTTTCTCCTTAATACAACAGCAACACTCTTTCTAAATATAAGCCAAATATGCTTTCATGCCTTGTAGAATTATTAATAGTAAAAGGTTTTCCTGTGCTTCTCTTTGAAAGTGCATAAAAGTGCAAATGGAGTGTATGTTTGAGAAAGAAAAATAGACAGTCATGTTAAGTGAGTGATGCTTTATCATGTGGAAAAAGATAAATGAAGAAAACCATTTGAGTGTTCTGGATAGTTCTCTCTCTCTCTCTCTCTCTCTCTCTCTCTCTCTCTCTCTCTCTCTCTCTACATACTGGAAAATGTCCTCACAGTGGAAGAAGAGCAGGTGTTGGTGTGTAATTAGCTGGATCAGTAGTATGACTAAATGAAGTACAGAAAATGTGAACATGTGTGTGGATTGACAGTGGTTGGGAAAGTTTGTCTCAGGAGAGATGTCAGGGTCCTTGCATTCACTGTTAGACATCCTTCCCATGCAGGGGGAGAGAGAGACTGAGTGATAGCTGGAGAGAGAACAAGAGAGGTAGAATAAGAGAAAAAATAAGCCCACCGCATACACACACATTTCACACTTCATGTTTTGGGAAGTCAGACAGCGCTATACCTCTTATGTGAGGTTAAGAAAGGAATAACTTAATCGCTTATGCCATAGCAGCTTTTAACAGTCATTTCCTCACCATCCTCTCTCTATTGAGGTAAAAAAAAATGCAGCTTGTCATCTTGGTGAGAACCGGAAAGCTCAATCTCCTCTGTCGTAAAGACTGTCCTAAAGACTGGGAAAGTTTACATAGCAGCATGACTGTTACAAAGTACTGACACTGGAGACTGTAAAAATAAACATCTTACAGAATATCATAGATTTGTGTTTTTATTTGTTAAATCTGTTTATTAACCTTAGCTCATGTGGATAGTCTGTAATACAAATCCCTGTCGAAGTTGTTACTATAGGAAAGATATTGTATTAGAAAGTGCTCGTTAATATAAACTTGTGATTTGAACTACAGCCAGAGCTCCTGTCAGAGCTGGGGTTAGTAAGGAATAACCCATAACAGACCATGTGCTTATAAGAAATTGATCCATACCAGGGTGGTGTGATATGGCATGACACAAAGTGGAGTGGAATGTTTTCATATAACCATCATTTCACATATTCACACACTTCAAACATTGTAATGGTTTAAAGTTATGGTCAATGTTGTGGAAAATCCCTGTTGAAAAAAAAACTCCAAAACAATAGAAACCCTTAAAGAATTTTTTATGGTTTATTGGTTATAATGGGAACTATATTGGTTTTAAAGGAAACTGTAATGGCCCTTGTGATGGTCTCTACTGGTAATGTGTTGCCTTCTATTGGTGGCATGTTCTTCAGTGTTGAATTAACACCTACAGTGATTATTGTACACAAATGAACACTGAGAGCTAATTCAACACTGGGATTTTGCTGTGTCTCTAGTGGATACCATTAAGGACCAACAAGAGTAGTGGTTGTAATGATTAGCTGATGGTTTGTAATGGTATTTTTAGTGGAAACCATTAGAATTTCAGTGATTAGTTTCTATTGTTTTTTTTTGTTTGTTTGTTTGTTTGTTTGTTTTTTTTCCCCGCAGGGATCTCTGAGACAAGATAGTTCCAGTCATTACTTGCGATATACCAAAGTTAAATATTCCATCATTCCCTCACGAGCATGGTCTTATTTAATCTCTCTTTTACTCCCTCTTTTCTCTCTCTCTCTCTCTCTGTTACTATAGAAACAATAACAAATTAGAATGAGCACAGTAATATAAACCTATCGTTTATCTTACAGGGGGAACTCCTGTCCGAGCTGTGCTGTTGTACCAAAATAACGAACACCTTCTGATCAATCAAATTTGAGCTTTCAAATCTTACATTCAGGAAATCTAACTTTATTGGTAATTGTAGTTTAAGGGGTAAAATCAAGGTGTGGGATGAGCTATTGTAGTTTTTATAACCTTTTTATTCACATATATCCAAAGGAAATTACACTCGCTCATTAGAATGTCTACAAATTGTCAATGACATCAGTTGATGGTAAAATCCGGACTATTTCTCCTGACCGTTCTGGCAGTGTCCTAACCCTCGCCCTTGAGAGCCATCCCACTGTTATGACTACACTCAGAACAAAGCCAACCTTAAATCAGTTGTTGCTTTTACATATTCTTTTTTTGTTGTGCTGTGTTTATTAAAAAAAGATCTTTGTAGTGAATTTGGTGTTAAAATGTTTTATTAATTGCCATATGTTTATTGACTTCACTTTCATGTCTGTTCTTTTGGTCTTTCTTTGTAGTGGCAAAAGATCTGTGTGCATCATCATACGGTGTCCTTTTGATGTCGGCTGCAGACCTGGTGTGAGACAGCACCTGCACTGTGTGTGAGTGTGTGTGTGTGTGTGTGTGTGTGTGTGTGTGTGAGAGAGAGACTGCATCTGAGTTGTCTGATGAGGACTACAACAATCTGTGTTTCTCTCTACTTGTCCATCACATTTTGTTCTCTCTCGCTCTCTCACTCTCATTTAATGGCAAATATAACTGTGCCACTGCAGTTGTAGCAAACAAATGTGTTTGTCACTGTCTTTTAATATAAATTTACATATATATCCCATGTGTTTGTGTGTTTTTCCTGCACTTGTTAAATGTACTTGCTGGACAAATTCCCTCCAAAATACAAACACACAATTGAAACTAGGGTTGCACGCTATACCAGTACAACAGTAGTATCATGATACTAAAGCTTCAAAATACTGCCGATGCCACTGTATTTTTTAAACTGTGGTATCATCGATACGGTAGTACTGTATGTAATGTTGTACGTGCTGCAGTTAATACTTGGCGGTGGTGGCTTAGCAGTTAAGGCACTGGGTTACTGATCAGAAGGTTGGGGTTCAAGCCCCAGCACTGCCAAGCTGCCACTGTTGGGCCCTTGACAGTGCCACTGTTGGGCCCACTCTTTCTGCTCCAGGGGTGCTGTATCATGGCTGACCCTGCGCTCTGACCCAAGCTTCCTGACAGGCTGGGGTATGCGAAGAAAACAATTTCACTGTGCTCTACTGTATATGTGACCAATAAAGACTCATTATAATGCTAAAGACACAATACTATCTCACTACTTTTGCCGAATAAACAACAGTTAGTGACACTTCATTTAACCTAAATTCTTTACCTTAATCTTTAAAGAGTTCCTGTTTGCTACTAAGAGAGCTAACGTTATGCTAACCGCTGTGTCTTAATACTAAAATCAGGGTTCGAACAAGGTGCTTGAATTTGGCTTTTTGAAATTGAAGTACTGGAAAACATTGCAAATAGGCATTTTTAAGCCATTTTCTATCTAGTGGTGTTTAAAAGGTGCTTGAATTATAAAAAGTCAATAAAAACGGAATCGCTAAATACGTTGAAAGTGTTTATTTTCGATAGAACATGAATACAATCCTTTCACTTATAACATGACACCCCGCTGCAGTCGCTCCTCCTCCTCCTCCTCCCACTATTCACTCATTTATTTTAACAGACCCCGCTCCAGTCCACTTTTCAGACTCCTTTAGCGACTTTTTTTTTCCCCTCAAAAGTGCACCTCGTGACAAATGTAGTGGCTTTTGGGGCAAACTGTGGCTACTTTCCATACCCCGTGAGCATGAGGTCTTGCTTTCCTGCTGCGGCTAGGGTTAGGGTCTGTTCAGTGAGTGGCACCTTCATGAGCTTCTAACTTTCTCTCTGAGTGATCGTTTTACATATAGCCGAAATCACAGCACAGCCGTTGTCTTTAACTTATGTGTATTTTGTCAGAGGTCGTCGCGGTTATAAAATCAGGATTTTAACAGTGCAGAGCAGCAGCTTGGAAATGGCCTGGAAGTGACTGCTGGCTAACATGTAGTCTTAATAGGTTGCATTTTACTCACTAATTCATACTCGTTCTGTTGTCTGACAACATTACGACAATATCTCTTCTTTTATCATTGAAAACAAAAGAAATCGTGCTTGACAAGTCCTTGATAGTCCTGGAATTTCATTATGTAGCATCTGTACGATCCCTCTAAATTTAGCCGTGTTTGCTCGTTGATTTCCAAATTCATTTATTTATTTATTCCTAATGATGTGTTCATTCTTAGTTCTCTGAGGACAAATTTCCATTTGCATGATTTCAATTAAATATGTGGCACATTGAGTTAGTTGCTTGCCAATTGTATGATTGTTCTTAAGTTTCCCAATAGCCAGACATTCAATCTCATTAATAACGTATTGAGAGGAAAATCTGGTTTGTCTGTTTTCATTTATATTTATGTATTTCTGTAAACTTGGTTCATTTTGTACATTTTGAATTATGAATTAACACAATATTGTGTGATATCATAATACTGCTTGGTATCGTGATACTTCAGCTGGTATAATATCGCAATATATGTTTATGGTATCATGGCAACCCTAATTGAAACAAACTGAAGTGTTTCTTTTTTTAAAAAAAACCTTCAAACACAAGAAATAAGCTAACTGTATGGGTGTGGTGGATTAGTGGTTAGCATGTTTGCATCACACCTTGGGGTTAGGGATTCAATTCCTGCTTTGGGGAATTTTGGAACAGAAAATGGATGCATGGATTCCAGCTGCAATTTTGAGCCTCCATACTTAAAAGATATAATCAGCTAGGTAGGGTCACCCCATATGCAAATAATATTTACATAATATTTGCAAGTGTGAAAGGACACAGGAAGCTGAAAATGGTTCTGGTTACTGGTTAATTTAGATTATCTTAAACATAAATGCTTAAACAAAATGCAAATATCTGTACTGTGAGAGCCGATAGAAACCGAAAGCAAATAAATGAAATAAAACTAGACACTAAACGATCAATGGTAAATTATTTTTTCACATCATTACGCAGATTAAATTTCTGAACCATAACAGCATAAGCCAAGAGAAAGCGCTGTGGGTTTTTTTTTCTAAAATGAAAATAATAATAAAAAAAAAACTCGAGACGTGTTGTCACTTCGGCTTTCGCTGACTTTATTTCTTACCGTCTGAATAAGAATTGAAGATGACCAGCACAACAAAATGTTTTTTTTTGTTTGTTTGTTTTTGTCCCATGTGATTTAAGCCCTAATGTACACACACAATCAAATACATCGAAAATGACATAATTCATAAATGTGCATTTTATAAATCTGTAATAGAGGTGTTATTACATAGTATTAAACACTTCTATATAAATATGTTTAATATGCGTTAGGAATATTAGCCTGATTAGAACATCTGGTGCTACTTAACAAAAGTTCAGTGTTTAATAAGTAATAATTCATGAATCATCTCTTTGCTGTTGTAAACAAGCAGCAAGAATAAAGTGCTCTTTTAGCATTCTAAATGAAACCTACTTGTTAATGCTGAATATATACAAATTATTTTTTAAACATTCCATTGGTTTTACTTCCTTGCAAGTTCGTCCAACAAGAGAGGCGAAATTACCTTGAGGAATTGTTTTAGTGTTTTATTGAAATGGTAACAGAAAGAAAACAAACACGAGCTTAATTCTCCTGGCCTTCTTTCCGTTTGATATCAGTTCTACCAGGGGCTCTTGTGCAATTTTATTTATTCACATGAGAGGATTCTAAAAAAGGCTGTGTTCGTTTATTTATTTATTTTTCTGCTGTATCTCTCATTTAATTCCCTATAAGAAATTATAGATCACAGCAAACAATCCTCAAAATTTCACGTTGGTGCATTGACCGCAGCTGCTATTATTCTTTAATAAAAGAAAACTTTTTTTTTAAATAAGTTTTATAATTTTTTAAAAAGCCACAGCATATGAGCATTGCAAAAATGGAAAATGTTTGTTAAAACTGAATATAAATGATTACATGTGCTAGAACTGAAATATACTAAAATGCGAGAGTTTGAAAAATATAGCTAGACAGTAAATGATTGTTTGTATTTTATTTACTTTTTGGATAAAAGCAAATTATTCACATTTTAATTAAATTTAATATATATTTTTCATTTACTTTATTTACTGTTTTGAGGATTCCACAAAGGTAATTTATTTAAAATATACTCAAAAAAAAAACAAAAAAACAAAAAAAACGTCCTAACAAATTCAACAGCTTTTATTTCCAGCAAATTTCTTAACATGTGTAAATATTTCTATTAACAACCGAGACTTAAACTGAACAAGTTTTACAGACATTTGAGGAACAGAAATGGAATAATGAGTCCCTGAACAAAGGGGGATCAATATTAAAGTAACAGTCAGTATCTGGTGGCCTCCAGCTGCTTTAAGTACTACAGTGCATCTCACCCTCATGGACTGCACCAGATTGGTCAGTTCTTGTTGTGAGATGTTAGTCCACTCTTCCACCAAGGCATTTGCACCAAGTTCTCGATCATGTCTGGGGACACACACGGTTACATGTAATTTTCCACTGCAAGGACGATCAGCTGTCCTTCCTGTCTCCCTGTAGCACTGACTTATGCGTCTTACATTACAGACATTGCAGTTTATTGCTCTGGACACATCTGCAGTCCTCATGCCTCCCTGCAGCAGGTCTATGGCATGTTCACGCAGGTCAGCAGGAACCCTAGACATCTTTCTTCTGGTGTTTTTCCAGAGTCAGTAAAAAGGTCTCTTTAATGTCCTAACTTATTGTAACTGTGACCTTAATCACCTCCCGCCTGTAAACTGTTCGTGTCTTAAGGACTGTTCCACAGGTGCATGTGCAATTATTGTTTATGGTTCATCGAACAAGCATGAAAAACTTCGTTTAAACGCTTCCGATAAATATCTGTAAAGCTTATTTTCTTTCTTTTTTTTTTTAGATTATTATTATTATTATTATTATTATTATTATTATTATAAACATAAAGGAATCAGAATATGGACTTTTCTCTTATCATTCATTTAGTTTTCTTGGCAAATGTATTAACACATAATTTTTTGCAGCAAACATCTAATTTAAAACCACTAATGCTGTTATGTTAGCCAAAGTTCTTGCCCAATTTTTTTTTTTTTTTAAAGGCTTATAGTTGATTTCAAAGAAGTTGGTCCTGAACCAACTTTCCACCCATATATTGTTTCCTTTGATTATTCTTGATGCTTACATAAAGGTAATTTGTTTTTGTTGAATGGACAGCCAAAGTTGCTCAGTGGCAGTTTGGGAGTGGGAACTCTCTCGCATGCAAACACACACACACATTATCTCTCTCTCTCTCTCTCTCTCTCTCTCTCTCTCTCTCTCTCTCTCTCTCTCTCTCTCTCTCAATCTGAACAGCTCATTATGTGTCCAAATATCCTCAGGCATTTCTGATTTGACTTGTCTGGTAAAATGCATATGTGTGTGAGGTGTGTTTCTAAATATATGTACGATATCTGTGTGTGTGTAGGCATGGGTGTGGTGTGTATGGGTGCCATTGTAACTGAGATAAATGGGTTACGGTAGGAAGAAGGGTGAAGGAGAGGTTAGGAGATTAATCTGAATTAAGATGAGCATCAACATCACGTAGACAAATTAATAATTGTGGGGCCGCTAAAAGTTAAGTAATCATGGAGAACTAAAGGAATCGCAATACAACTTTTCCGATGACGATACATATCTTGAAGCCATATATACCGTGTGTGTGTGTGTGTGTGTGTGTGAGAGAGACTGTGGGTCTGACTTAATTAATCCCTATGTAAATATTATACAGAAAATATTGCTTGGCAAGAATATTTATTTATAGAGCAGAATATTTATTCACAAATATTTCATATACATTTAGTTTCAAGAGAACGATCTTTCTTTCCCCCTCCAAAGTCATTTATGAGTTCTGTTTCACTGGAAACTTTGTGCCTTTGTGCTATTTTTCCCCCCTCTAACTTTATCATTGAAATAGATTGCAGTTCTGTTCTGGATTTTTCCTTAAGATATATATATGTATATATTTATATAAGCATATGCATGTGTGTGTATAAAATCAATAAAACAAAACATATTTCAAAAAGCATCTGAATTCGCCTCTGGTGTTGTGCCGGTTTTGATTGACAGCTATAGCTTTGAGTAGTAATCTACCTCTAAATGTGTGTATTATGCTGTAGGAGGAATTGACTTGCTGTCAGGAGATGCTGTGATTCAAAGTATGACACATCAATCACATCAATGTGTGTGTTTTCTTTAGCGCTAATAGACTGTGTGTATAGGTGCTGGGGTTAATAAGCCACCTAAGGTGACGTCGAGTTCAGAGGTCAATAAAGAGCCAGCTGACGACCTCAAGGCCCCATGCCAAAGCCCCAGACATGGCCTGGTAGTCACAGAAAGCCTGAGGCCTCTGTTACCCCTTTCCTCATTCCCTTGTTCCCTACAATAAGCCTCGTGATGGATACTCTGCCTCAGGGGGCAACTTCCCCTGAACTGCCCTCTGAACAACAGAGAGACACAAACTCACCTCTAGAACCTCGAGTTCAACATGGATGGATGAACTGATACAATTGACGGATGCACAGATTGATGAATGGATAGACAAGGTCCACTAACTGCTCTAATTTGTAACCCCAGGTCTATAAAAATTGCTAGAGCTGACCACATGGGCCCAGATCATCGTAGTGTCATCGTAACCCCTATGTTCGGTTTATTACTTAACAATGGATGTCCCATGACCCCGGTCACATGAGTTCATTCTAAAGCAATGCAATGCTAACTTTGTAATGCTGGCTTTAAAACACTAACGAATCTTTTTCAAAATCCACTGATAGTCTGGAATAGTCTGATTCTTTCAAGTCAAATATCTACCACATCTGTACCACAACTTCCATGGACACGAATTTAGCCATTCATTGTTGTGGAACATCAGCAAAACACAACGGGAGCTCCTATAAACAGTCACCCCCTCACTAGCCTCACTTTTTTTAGCCTTCTTGAAGTTAAGATAAAACATGTAGCTTGTCACGTTACTGAGAAACTGTACAGGTCTCCATCCTGAAGATGTTCCTATAGTGCAAAGCTTTACGTCTGAATGTAAAGTGCCAACACTGGAGACTCCTTCCAAAAATGCTAAATAAACATCTCCTCTCAGAACACTCAAAACTGCTCCTAGCTTCTATTAGTATTAAGTGAGTTTTGAAGGAATAGAAAGACGATTGTAGAAGGTAATCACACACTGAGTACAGATATAGTAGACGGACATTAGTTTGAAGTACTTTGGTTCATTAATTTAATATAGGAGAGTGACATTTAGAACTACTAATCATTTCTAGCTAGGTTTTTCTGATAGCATTTTTTATCTACAGCTTCTTTCATCTTTTTCATGGAAGAGTGGAACATGAAAAAGATTAATAGTGGGGTATAGTAGTGTTGTAAACATGGTGTACGTTTAAGGAAGCAGCAGGTTGGTCTTTCTGAGTGAGAGGTCTGAGTAGTTCTGCTTGCTTCTAATGATATACATTAAGTAACCTGGAATGAGGAGAAACAGCCTTTCTTACGCCCTGTGCCTCCCTCGATGTTCCTGCACCAGGAGAGATGTGTGTTGAGTGGAGGGCCACAGCCACTAATGCCTCTAACCGAACCCATAATTTTAACATCATGTTGCAGTGCAGACTACATTATTACAGAGGTGGAGAGAGGGAGGGAGCGGGGAACTATTATCATTATTTAACCCCAGTGTATTGCTTCATGCATAACCATATCATTACCATTAAATTTTAATCATCCATGCAGCTGTGTGTGTATGTGCATGTGTGTGTGAGAGTGAGTGAGTATGTGTGCTTTTTTCTGAGTCAGCTGTACAGCCTCTAATCATCTGTCTCTCTTAATCATGGAGCTGTTTGGAGAAGACAACACTTAAATACTGCGTGGCACACTCAATTACTTCCCGCTTTAAAGCTGAGAGAGAGAGAGAGAGAGAGAGCGAGAGAGAGCGCACAGAGACAGAGAGAGGAGACAGGGATGACATGGCCTGAGTGTGTGTAGGAAGTGACTCTCTGCATGGGGGTATTTTAAGGTGCATAGGTGTTGTTGTTGTTGTTGTTGTTGTTGTTATTATTATTTAATAAAAATGTGTGAAACTATATTCAGAACACAATAATCACCAAAGACCAAAAAAGGTTATATACATAAATCTGGAAAACAACTTTTACAATATCTTTTAAAAATAAAATGTAAAAAATAAATACAAAAATAAATAAATACAGTTAGTCTTTACACTGTTTTAGCTATATTTGAGGATTACTTGGTGGAGTATGTTAAGAATTTGACACATGTTAAAAACTTGACTAACCTATTAGGAATGGCTAATGTTAATTCCATGCTAACTGACCAAGCATGGTCAATCTTATGGTATATTAGTTTGCATTGATTTTTTTTTTTTATAGTTATTTACAGTATATTTTTAAGTGAATGTGTAAATTTTAGATTGCAAATTTAGAGTCCAGTTCACTAGCTTATTGAATAGGGTGACCATATTCTGGTTTGCCAAAAAGAGGACACCTTTTTTGATGATGGTGGGGGTGGGGGGGTGATTGTATTCAAAACAGTGTTACTATGAATGCAAACTATATATATATATATATATATATATATATAACCTGTCCATGTTTAGCAATGTGATAACACGAAGTAAAAAATTATATAGCCATGGGCATTGCTTCGAATCAGGACAGCTGTCATTTGCTGCTATTATCAAGCAACTGTTTGACACCATACACAACAGCGCTTCGCCTTCGCACATTCAATGAGAGTAAGCTAATGGCTGAGAGGCAGGAATTTGGCCAATAGTTGCTGCAAGCCTTTCATAACTGAGCAATTGGTGTGCGAGAAGGTGGGAATTACAGAGAGGGCTTAAAGCAATGCAAATATGCGCACACATGATGCAGTATTAGACCATAAGCACATCATAATGAAACTAAAGTTGAATCCTGGACATTTTCTCAAATTTAGAAATCCCAGACGGACGCTTTTCTAAATTTCCGAAAAAGAGGATGTATGATCACCCTAATATTGAAGGCTATCTAGTGTTAAAATGAACACTAAAAAAAATAGCCTGGGCTTCATCTACATGTGCTTAACGTGAATCAAATCATTCCAGTGTTTTTAGTTCACCTTGTATCTCGTAGAACCCAAATTCTTCCCACTGTACCTTTTTAAAATGCAATAAACATTCTCATCTCAACGTTTCACTGTTTTTATAAAATACAGACTTCAGGTGCTTTTTTTTTATTTTTATTTTTTTTAGGTTTGAAATTACAAACCGAGTTTTGACTGTTGATAAGATGTCAGATGATAGCTCTGTGGACTCTTTCACTCTCCATCTCCCACCTCCATTTTCCCAGATCATAAACTGTACCGGCACATTGAGTAAAAATAAGCGAAAACAAATCTAACAGCTGCCAGAGTGCATGCAGCGCGAGGAGCATCAGGTGTGCATTTTACAAATGACAAGCCCTTTTCATTTGGGGCTAAAAAACAGCAGCAGCCAAAAAGCAACAGCCAACAGCCTGCACTGGGACATTTGCCTCTACAAAGCTATACAGAGGAACAAATTAAAGACTAGAGGATGACAATATGACTACAGATGTTTGCTTTCACTGTCTCCCCCCTTTTGCATGACTCCAGTGAAGAAACCCGAGGCAGCACAGAAGCACGGTGCAGTAAAAAAAAAAGTCCAGGTTTCTAAGAACAGTGGGTAGCTTATTAGAGCCGCTTTGATCCCGGAGCCTTTGATATCACCGGCCTCATCAAGAATTCACTTTCAGCAGTAAATATAGGTAGTTGAGAGAAGTGCTATGACATCCACCCCTCAGTCTTCTCACAGTCACTTTAAATTATCAAAAACACTGCAAAATATGGGAGCGGGCACAAAAACAGAGGCTGGAAAACAGTCATGATCCTCACGGTTGCTAGGTTTCAAAAGAGGTGCAGTCTATGTCTGACACTTTTATGTGCCGTGTGTTTTGTTCTCTCATGGGTGCATGGTGCATAAAAGTACTTAATTGAAATAGGTTCAAGTATTGTCTTGACCCTGTTTAAGTTTTGAGAATATATTCGGATGCATTAGAATGTGCCAGAGGACCTGGCAGAATTCAGGGCATAGGGTCGAGTCTGTTTGCCCACTGGGTGCTGGGTTACTGCGGTGACTGCAAGGTCACCATGACAACTGATCGGCCTCATCATTGGACTGTTTATGCAGCGGGGTCATGACATGGGAGATCACTCTGTCATGTGACTTGCAACTTGCAAGCCCACATGACCCAACAGAGATGTATCTAATCTATCTATATTCCTTTTCATAGAGCCACGTTCCACCCAAATGCATGTTTGTTTGTTTGTTTGTTTGTTTTTTGCACACATTGTCAAGATATTAGGGATATAACCGAATATGAATACATTATTCAGAAATAAAACAGATACAAATATAGATATGAGTAGGATGTGAGTTATTTGTTCACAGATCATTTGGTTGAGACTAGAGACGCGCATCATGATTGGGATCTCATGGGAACACGCACGCACACACACGCACAAAAAAATGAGCTAGCGTTTTTGTTTTTTTTTTCTTCACACTTTCATGTAGGTGCAATAGTTTCAAGCAGTCAGGTATGAAGCTTGTAGGACAAAAAAAAATACCACTTTCATTAATGTGAGTTGTTGTGTGTTGCATTTACAGCATTCCTTCATTCATCCTTAGTAACTTCCTAGTCAGAGTTGTGGTGGTTTAAATTAGGCTACTAGTTTGTTTACATTTGGGGAAATACAGTAGAAACGATTCAATTTATTCGAAAATTTTGTTGGCAGGAACTTTTAAAAATAATATCTGCAAGAACAGGTTTAGAAACAGTCCCCTGCACATCTCTAGTTATGAACTCGAGTAATACAGCGTACCGTAGCTGAGGTTGAAGGATGTTTATATCCGTATACAGATACAAATACAATTATTTTAAGCACTAAATAGATACAGATAGTGGCACTGATTATGCCCTCATAAGATATAGCAAACAATTGACACTGAATCCAAAGTAAAGAGATCTCTTCTGCTCAAGTGAAAGTTTACTTAATTGGCACTGTAATCCTCACTGCTTCAGAAACACAGAGCTACGGAGAAAGAGGAAAAAAAAAAATAAAATCTGTCCTCATTAAAAAGTACAACCCTGCTTCTGAACGTGCTCACACAGAATTGATTAGAAAGCTAACGGTGTGATGTTCATTTCTTTCATTGTTCTGCCGAGGAGCTCGATAAGACAGGCCGTTTCACCGCGCATCCCAATTACAACATTGCAGATCAAGCAAGGTGCAAGATTAACTAGAGAAGCCTCACTAACACAAAGAGAATTTCTAACTTAACAGGGTGTCATTCCTTCCTGATAGCGCCCATCAACGGTTCAGCTGCCTTCACTCCATGAATAATTATGTGCCTTGGATTTGAATATAAATATATAAACATATACACACTTCTAAGAACTCAAGAACTGGATTTAATTTTAAAGATGGCTTTTTTATTATTATTATTATTTTTTTACTTTTTACCCCAGAACCCATACTCCCCCCCCCCCCCCCCCCCCCCCACACCTCAGTGTTTGTTTTTTTTAATTTATTATTATGCAGTATATTTTGAGTGTTTTATTATCAGGCTCAGAAATAGACGATTTCTGAAGTTTTATAGACAGCGTATTGAGGTTTTAAAGTTTAAACCAAGGATAGAAATAGAGTGAGCACTGATTTTGATCAAAGATGGTAGGACCTCAGAGATTGAGAACTGAACACTGAAAGAAAAAAAAAAAAGAAGAAAAAAAAAAACGAAGCTTCTGGACAGGCATAGATCATTATTTTAGCACTGGAAGTGTCATCTCATTAATCAGCCTTGCCACTGACTTCTCGTTATTGGGTAAATGGAAAATATGTATTTGTTTTTGTTGTACATGGTGTAGTCATGAAACACATGTAGAAACTGAGTCTCCACTGGTATAGAATTTCAATTATAGAAAAATCAAAAGGTATTAGACCTTCTGATTAATAAAACAACACAGAACACACAGGAGACTATGTTGAAAAGGTAGTGTAGGTCATTACTTACAGTATTGTGTGTGTATGTGTGTATATGTTGTTGTGTAGTTGGGATGGAGGATGGGTTTTTTATGTATGTTGATTAACCTCACTTTATTCATGAGTTACTTTCTTCATTCAGGTTTAATTTAGCTTAATGAATCCCAGAAGCATTTAAATTGTTGACAAAAGTCAAACCCACACAATCACAGAGAGTGAGATGGATTGATAAAGGTCTTATTAATCTCCTGTTCTTTTTTTTTTTTTTCTTTTCATTTCTATATTCAGAAGCAGCTCATGAACAATTTAGATATTCCTTCACTAATGGAGATTCGGAAGGCTCAGTGGGACATCTTTTATACATCAATAAGGCCAATTATCTGTTTAACTCTTAGAGGCTGTGTCACCGCATCTGCTCTCCCCTCTTTTCATCCATGCCTTTCTCCTCCTCAGCACTAGAGGGCAGTGATGGCATGCTGAGCCCCCCAGGGGGGTGCCTATTGATTATTTCACCCAGACCCCCCTTATACACACACACACACACACACACACACACATTTATAAATATATATACACACTTTTACCCAATTCTGTCCAGAACCCACTTCTGCCTTCAATGGCATGGCATTGCTGCACAGCTGGCAGACTCGGAGCTTTAGCGTTAATGCTAAATGCTAATACCGTGAGAGAGACAGCTCCAGTCTGTACACCTTCACCCAAACAGCAATTTAAAGAGAATGAGAGAAGAAAGGGTGGTTAAGATGACAGGGAAGCGATTTAAAGTAGAATTTTGGATTGTGTCCAGAACTTTGTTCGGAAAATGACCGTGTCCCTCATGATGCAATAAGCACAGGAGGTAAAAAGGGCATTGTTACCTACATTGTGAATTGTAGCTCACTGTATAAATTGCGAGGCAACATGGTTTTACATTTGAAAATTTGTAACAAGTCAAATGACTCAATTTGTATGAAAGGTTACCATTGATTAGAGAGGCTGTTTCTTTTTTCCACTAAGGTTCATCTACAAGGACATGGAAAATGTCATCAAAGTAGACATTGTTTTTGTGAGCAAAAAAAAGAGTAAAAAGTATGTTTTGAATACACTGACATCACCATCAGTCTGCTCATGTCTATTGTGTTTCTTCAACACACATGTGTTATAAATGTGCTAGGATTGTTTTTATCGCTGCTGATCTGGTTGTTACATTGTGGTCTTAATTTTTTATTTGAGAACATTGCAACTTAATTTTGCCTTGTTTTATTATTACACCCTTGTAAAGAAGCACCAGAACATGATGTATGTGGGACTTCTCCTGAATCTACCACTTTGACAGTACAACTCTTACTACAAATGAAGAGTCCAGGATAAGAACCTGGATGAACTAGGAACTAGTGGAATAATTTCCAATCAGAGATTCTTGTGGCTTAAGAGTGCATTTCCACATTTCGCCTTCTCTACTGCATACTCTTAGTGTCTGACATATTGCCACCTACTGGGCTGGTGTGCTCATGTGAGTGTTTTCAAATATTATTTAGCATTTATGCTTGTATAGAAAAAAAAAAAAAATCCATATACATACCTGTGGATGAGGCCTAAATATGAATAAGAACCAACATGGCAACTGCCCAGATCCTGTCCACAAACACACAAAAGTGTCCCATTTCCTTGTCAATAACTGCTCCAAGTAAAACTAAGAAAAAAAAAACTTTAAAAACAAATGCTATGAACTCTTTTTTTCCTCTCTGGTGGCTATATCTTACTTTGAAAAGCTCAAAGTTTGTTCAAAAGTTTCCATTGGAAACCACTGAAATGGAAATACATGAAAAAGAGAAATGCCAGTAAGGTTTTAACATTCAAGATTCTCAGAGTTATGGATACCTAAGTGAACAATAGATATCAGATGCTTTGTGGGTTCCACATCACCTTGGTGTGTTTGAATTCATATGGATTTCTCGTTAGATCTCATAAGTTGCATTGACTGTGATTTCAATCAAGTATTTTGGATATTGTGGGCGGTCAAAAGACAGGTTTTATTCATGGTCCAAGCATTATGTGATCTAACTTCTGCCTTTGAGGCAGCATTTCTATGACCAGAAGAACCTGATCTATGTTTATGCATTCTTCTTGGTCTAGTTCAGTTACTTAACTGGTCCCAGACTCGATCCATTTTTGCATGTATACAGTATATGAACATGATGGAGTGGTTCTGAAAAAGGTGAAAGGCTGCCAGGAAACTACAAACAGTGCAATGCTGGCTGACCTCAAAAACATGCACTTTATAGAATTTTGTTATACCTCTTTTAGCTTGCCTACACAACCTGCCCAACATAGCCAAAATCTGAAGAATCTCTGTTTCAAGTTTCTTTTCTCATCATACATGAGAAAAGAAGTCTTCAAGGCAGAATTCCCTATCCTGCATGATGTGCCCTATGTATGTTGTTCTTCTTCTTGTCCAGTCAGGTTCCAGCAGCAGTGTCCCAGCTGTTGAGAGGCCTCTGCTTGTCCTGGCACAAAGAGTACGCCTTGCATTCCCACAGTCCAAGGCTCCTCTTGGTAATATGGCAGGATGACACAGTGAAAGGTTTCATATTCATAACCCACAGAAGTGTGACAATGTCTCAACCATCAGCAGGCTCCATTACCCCTGGACCCAAAGAAGCAGACACCCATCGGTCCATATCCAGATGGGTCAAAGCCAAGCTGGCATTTTCACCAGTGCCCTGAAATCATAAAGGGGTTTTATTGCCAGTGATGGACTGCCAAGTTGCTGTAAAAAAAAAAAAAAAAGAAAAGAAAAAAATGAAGTAAAAAAGAGGAGTTGTTTGTTTGAGTAGCCACTTTTGCAAGACTTGGAATAGCTTTTTCGTTTCACAAAAGACAACCTTAAGCTTGAAGACTGTGCTCATAACAGATTAGACTAAAAAGGATCCCAAAAGCCAAAATGTTCATAATTTTGCTGATTTTTAATACAGATGTTTGTGTTTATTCACGGGTCCAAGCTAAACAAGCCAGCAACATGGCATATTTCCTCCCCAATCTTTCCATCGGATGGCTGTAAGTGATTGTTTTATGCAGGATCTGAGTTAACTCATGCCGCCAAACCACTTCCCACAACAACCTGACAATGCTGTTTTCCGCACTTTGCTCCATGTTCAGGTCAGATCAAATGTAGCAAAAGATCCACAGCATGGTTCTTTAAATCCCTGCCATTGTGTATATGCGTGTAGCTTGGCGACCCAAGCAGGAGCCCTGTGGGAAATGTACGCTTTCCTTTGCCAGCTTAAACTTAGATAGAGCCATTTGGGGTTTTGGATCGTCTTGTTCCAGTCTTACTGTGGCGGAGGTTGTTGCTAAAAACGACCAGCCAAATGGGGCAATTAATGTGATCTCCTTGGGTAATGTGTAGCCACAAGTAGCATAAATGCAGCAGGAGCCTCTGGACTTATCCTGTCACTCAGGCTTTTGTGGATACTTGGCCAGCTGGTTAGCAGTCTTGGCTAGCCACAAGCTGGCTATAGCTGGTAGTCTGGAACAGCGGGAAGCTTTGACTACACAAGACCTGTGAAAAAGAATCAGCAATCATTGAGCCTGAGACAAGTCACTCTAGAAACCCTGATGATGTCATTTTATAGCCTGTTTAGCTTTTGATCCTTCTCTCTTTTTAAAAGCCATGGTGATCTCAGTGGCATTGTCGGCACTTAACCTTTGAGTTAGTCTTAATATGTTTTATGATTTAACTGGAGCTTTAAAGTATTTTCGCTTTGGCCCCTGAAATGTGAAATGAAGGGGGTGAAGACTGAGATATGAGGGATTAGTTAGTGATGGGACATGTGTTCCTAAAATCTGAAGCCTGTAAAAATAGTCCAATCAGACAGGCACGTTGTCTGAGCGAGTGCCCCGACAATGGGGTGTTAGGGGGATGGTGTAAAGAGTACAGACTATCATGGAAACATCTGTGAGTATATTCCAGTTTTGCCATTAACATGTGGATCATATTAATGCTAATCTATTTAGCACTTGTCTAACTTAGATGGACACTCACACGAATGTCACTGAAGCTGACCAAGCATTTGTGTATGGATTTTGTCATGGATCAAAGATTTTTTCATGACCTCAAATAGTGTCATTTATACAATTTTAGGAATATGTCCTTTAACTTGATGATTTGTCCAGGATACAGGGAGTGGCGTATAGTTTCCTTAGCATAGTGTGCATGAACTTGTGGTCAACTCTGTTTGTTTTTGAGTTCTCCATTCCTGTCTGTCTGGCCCACTCTTCTCTAAACTCGGTCTTTAAGATACAGCTGGAGTCCAGGAATGATCACGCAGAGATTTGTGCCTGAGAGAACAAGATTGAGTTACACCCAAGCTAATCCTCTTAAAGCCCTTTGTGTTCTGCCATTAAGAAACTGGATATTATTTCATCAATAAGTGAATTTAATTGGTGGTCTCGTATGACACACAGTCAGACACGTGCCTTTGGTTAATGCTTTTCTTTCCAACACCCAGTCCACCCTGTCTGAGTGTGTGGATTGGCATAACAGGACAGTAAGAACTTCGTAGGATGTGGTCAGTAGGTGGCTGATCATGGGTTTAGGTTGCTAATTGAAGCTTATTCTGACTCACCGTCTGGGGATTTTGTTTGTCCCTGTTCATTCCCTTTTCATTGTATGGCTGTGGCAGTGGGTATTATGAATAGACATTCCTCAGAAGTCCTCCAGGAATATAATTGAGTCCCAGCCTGAGTGAATGCCTGGCATTCTATAGTCAGTATTGTAATGGTCTTATCCCTGATTGATTTGGATGTTTGAAGGGCCAGGCCTTGCTGTTGGCCATTGACTGGCTCTGACTAGCACCTAGGGCTTTGTGTGGCAGTGTGCCTGGCATAGCTGTCCATCTTGAACTGGCTGCTGTAGCACTTGACAATTACTTTAGTCATGCATTTATTTATTTATTTATTTATTTATTTGTTTGTTTGTTTGTTTGTTTGTTTGTTTGTTTGTTTGTTTTGTTTATTTTGGAGGCAGGGGGTTGTTTGTTCTGAAATGTGTTGCAATGGAAGGGGGGTACAGGGAGGTTGTCTTTATTTTTAGCCATTTTGAGATAATGACAGACAGACACACAGAAAGAAAGATAATAGATAAATAAAACAAAATAAGAGCAGCAACCAAAAATTACTCATCACTGTAATACTGGGGAAATATATATTTTTAGTGCTGGTAAAAAAGACAATAAAACTGTGTTAAATAATGTGTTATACTGTAAATAAAAGTAAATCTATTTATTTATTTGTATGTTTATTCATCCATCAATTACTGACATTATTTATCGAGATTGGTGAGTGCTCATGAGAAGACATTGAACAGGAAAATGTATTTATTTGTTTGTTTGTTTGTTTGTATTTTAATTAAAAAAAAAAAAAAGAGTAACAATCAAAACCAAGTTTCACTGCAAAAATCATCATTTGAGTGCTGGTAAAAAGAAAATAAGCCAAGTTTGTTATTGAATTATTCTATTTATGTATTTATGTCATTTGATTATTTATTTGTTCATTGTTCATTCATTAACGGTATTAATAAAAATAAATTAAGACATTAAAATAAAAATAATGGCATGAAATGAAATTAAATGAAGTGAATTGAAAAAAAAAAGAAAAAGAGCCACAACCTTAACCAAGCCTCACTGCAAAACTGGGGCAACACGGATTTTGGTGAGTGCTGGTAAAACAGACATTAAAAATGCAAATTTTGTTGTTTCTTTAGTCTCTTTCCCCACAATAACTATCCTCTGTGTATTCTCTCGACACGCTTGCACCTGATGATTGCAGGAAGAGTTTAAATGTTGGAAGCCACATGGGGGCTCATTAACAAAGCGATAGACTGAAAAAGAAGTTTCAGCACTGTGGGGTTTGGGAGGAGAAGCTGGGGGGGAAATTTAGAAGCAGCGCTAGGTGATATGCTGAATTGAGGATGGAGCTCAAGAAGGGACCGCCCCTTCTCTTCTCCCCAAGGACTCCCTCTTAATTTGGGCTCTCCTCCCTCTGAGTCCCCTGCAAGTCAACCTTTGGCCCTGGAGGCCCCTTGCTAACCTTAGCTCTTACTGTTTTACAGGCTCATCATTACAATGATCATTCGATGAGACAACTACTAACAAGAAAGTGAAAAATCTGACAGAGATTTATATAGAAAGCAAGTAGATTGACAGGACACGGTGCAGGCTTGTTAGTGCAATAAATCCATAAAAATATAACAAGTTAAAGTCATAATTCCAAACTGACAAGCTGACAGTTACAATGTTTTTTTGTTTATTTTGCTGATTAGTTCCGGACCTGTGCGGCTTAACTGAGGTCAGTACATACTTTTTTAATTTAAGGAATCTGGAAAGAAATGATAAAAATATGGATTGGAGATAAATGGCATGCAGTAAAATGAAGAGGAATTGAAGGGATGGAAGTAGTTTGGGATAAAAGTCTAGAGAACAACTGTTTGAACAGCCGAGTCAGAACAGTATGCATTATGAAGTCTCCCGACTTCCTCTATGATTTCTAGAGATGCCAGTTCTCCCATTTCAAAGAGAATGCTCAAATGGTAATATAAAGTTGAATCAACACACAGCTGTGGGATGACTTTTATATGCACCGTGTCACTTTCATCAACATTTGCCGCGTTTTGATCTCGGCTAATATCATGAATGTTAAAAGCAAGGGAATATGTGTCATTGTGCTGGTTATGATAGCTGACAATCATTAGCTGTTCCAAGGGAAAAAAGAATGACAAACTTATGAAGTGATGTACATTTTGTCTGGGTTTTTTTTTCTTTCCTTTCTAGTCAAATTACAGACAGGATCATTTTAAAAGTTCAGTAGAACTCCATTTCTCTGAGTGACTAAAACATGCCAGGATTATAAACTTACAAATATTGTTTCAAACCATGACATCTCTTGGAATGTTTGTACTAACAGTTAGTATGTTTAGCATATGCATATGTTCTGCTTTCTGGCATAAGTTGAATTTTTTTTTTTTTTTTTTTTTTTTTTTACATATTTTTTAAATTCTTTCATTGACATGGTGAATGTCACTTTGGATATTTTCACTTTGGATATCAGTTCTCTACATTACCCACAATGCTACTGCTGCTGATACCTGCTGATAGTGGTGCAGTGGGCTTTAACCCTTGTTTCATCTTGGCCTAAAGAGACAATGCAGTAGCGTTTTAGGGTACGTTTACATGAAAACGATGTACTAAAAATGGAAACGTTTTTCCTTTCCGTTTTTGAAAAGTTTCATGTACGGACGACAATGATTTCAAAACGATCCCCGTTCACATGGATCCGCAAAAACGACCAAAGATGCTGTATTATGCATGCCAGGCCAGTAGTTGGCGATGTCACTTTTTAAAGAAACACTAAGCACCTGCGCACATAAGCATTCATGTCAATGTATCTGCCAAATTGATCCGGGCAAGACTGCCCTATAAACAAATACAAGTAAACGGGGGAGCTGTGGTTTTTTGGATAAAACGCACAATAAAATTTACATTTCTCAAACGATTTCAAAAAAATTTAAAAACGGTGCCTCATGGTGGCTTAGTGGTTAGCACGTTCGCCTCACACGTCCAGGGTCGGGGGTTCGATTCCCACCGTGGCCCTGTGTGTGTGGAGTTTGCATGTTCTCCCTGTGCTGCAGGGGTTTCCTCCGGGTGCTCCGGTTTCCTCCCCCAGTCCAAAGACATGCATGGTAGGCTGATTGGCAGGTCCATAGGGTGTGTGAGTGTGTATGTGATTGTGCCCTGCGATGGATTGGCACCCTGTCCAGGGTGTACCCTGCCTTGTGCCCGATGCTCCTTGGGATAGGCTCCAGGTTCCCCATGAGCCTGAAAAGGATAAGCGGTATAGAAGATGGATGGATGAATTGTGAAAACCCACACTTGTCAAGCATAGATTTGGCTTATTTTTCTTGGTTAATAACTTGCGAGACGTCCCTAATGTAATGTACATGAAATGTGCAAGTTTTTTTCATTGTGTAAATGGATTTTTCTGTCTTCAACCACTTCAACCAATCACAATCTTTTAGCTTTTTCTTGTGCTCCAGGTCAGGATTCTGTTAACAAAGCCTGTTGATTTTTAAATACTGAAAAAAATCTGAATAGTGCATCTTTAATACTAATAATTGACCATCGTTGTACTTAAATGGAACAAAATCGGCAAATGCAAATCAAATAGTGAGACGCTGGCAGTCAGTCAGCTCTCTATATTTTATTGTTAATAAAAGGATACAGATATACTCCAAAACAAACTATTACAAAGATAATTATAAGATTTTGAATACCCTTTGTCGGCATGGATGTGGGTTAATAATTTGGGTCCGCTGGTCGTAGTAGTGATGCAGTAAAGCTACACATTACTGGAGAAGCATCAATAAACTCAAAATCTTGAGCAGCACAAACACAGTCCCGTAGTCCAGCATTGTAATTTTGAATGTCTTGCACATTGTTTTGAAGTACTCGCACGCATACTGAACGCGTAATACGCGTGCACATGACGTCATCGTTTACACAAATTCTCGTTTTTGTATGTTTACGTGTTTTCCGTTTTTAGTTGAGAACGTTGACGTGTAAATTAGTCATAATATGACATTAAGCATCACTGGAAAATGGTGAAAGAGAAAGGAAGCTCTTGCTCTTTTGTTTCACCATTGTGCTAGTAAAGTCCCTTTGTGATGTGAACAAAACACACCATCACTAACTTCTCACAGGTATAAGGAAAGTGCACCATCAACCAAGGAACCAACGGCTATCACAAATATTTCAATATAAACATGTATTTCAGGTCAGAGCTTTCTTTTAAGTTTCTATTATAATCCATTGCCCTGTTTTCGTTACTAAACCATAACTGTCAGCTGTCGTTGTATCATTTTTCTTGGAGTACATCAGTAGCTCACCGGTCCTGTTCAGAGAACCTAGTGTCTTATTGGCACTGGAACAGTGGCAGCAGTTCCTCTTATTAGAGAGAATATCCCTCAACAGGCTTCTGCTCGGCCGGCCGATAGGAGCGCAGAAGCTTCAACACTTTGCCTTGTTTTCCTCCATCGTGTGAAGATCTGAGCGGTTAGCTATGGGGTAGGAAGACAAACGGAATAAATAACAGGGCTACTCTTGAAAGCTCTCAATTGATGTCGGTGGTGTGTGGTTCAGTGGCTTCTCTGCCGTGTTACATGGGGGGATGTTCTTTGATGGTGGGAGGAGGATGTAGGCTACACTTCGGAGCACCGCCATTGTTCCTGGCCCTCTCGGGGAAACCCACCACCGTCCTCCCTGCTGTTGTTGCCCTTGGAGGTTGGGGAACCTGGTGAGATGGAGGAGAATCTAGGCCCAATGCCCAACGATCTGTCAAACAGGGTGTTTTAATAAAGTAGAGGGTGCAAGAAAGAAGGGAGGGAAGGGATATGAGAGAGATTGGAGCAAGCCAGAAAGAGCCTGGGCTTGTGACAGACAGCGGGGAATGGTGATGTAGATGAGAGGTGACAGTTCTCTCTGGGTTTGTGTGATTAATTGGGATCAGGTCAGCTCTCCTGTGTCTGGACACTAATCATATTCAGTCTCATAAGGCTATTTACATCGCCTCCCTCTGCTGTGTACACTACAGCAAATAAAGCAAAATGCATACAAATGTCACTTTCAGACTTCATCTTATTTATAATTACTGTCAGGAATAATGACGATACATCCAGGAAATAGCATTCTGAATATATTTACCATTTTTAATTCCTAATCTATTTCGCTATGCCATTTTTATTTTGGGCTGTGTTTGGATTTCTTAAATAATGCATCTTTTTTTTCTCCTTCTTTTTTTTTTTTTTTTTTTTTTGGTACCTACTGCATTCTTTATGAAAGGTACCAGTAGTATGAGGTATCTCTTGCAAGTGTTAGTGCTTAGAAGGTGGTTGTCACAGCTACGCTAACTTTACATTTCACAAACTCTGTCTCAAAGCAGAAGCCCTTTCACAAGACGGGATGGGTACCTAGACAATGGAGGTGCAGGTACAGAGAAAACACATGGAACTGTGAATAATTTATAAAAAGGGAAGAATCCAAAGTAAAGCAAGCAAAGCAGGAGAGTAAGTAGGAGATGTAGGCACCGGTGACATATCAAGCGACAATAAAGATATTGAGAGTGTAGAAGCAGGAAAGTCTACTCTGAGAAGTGGCACTCTAGCTTTCTGCTGCTGTCGAGAACCCAGGCCACTTTTGAAAACCATCCATTCTGTGACTTGTTTACGAGACGCTCTTCAGCCCGAACAGTAAAACTTTGCACCGCATCAATGCAAGATGCCTTCTTTTATTACTTGTTGGGCTTGTGCAGGGGTGCACTGGAGTGCTCTCCTCTTTTATTTCTAGTTGCTGTATGGATGTGTTTTCCACTAGGGTGCTACTGTGTGAGTCTTTGCTTTGGTTAAATATAATTAAATAATCACATAAAGGCCCATTACTACTTTTTTGCTTTTATGCTAGTTGTATTTATGTTGTGGGCTGGAGGAAAAAAAAAAGATGTGGCTGAATTTTGAATTTTTTTATGCCAATAATAAACTTTGACATCTCTATTTTAAGAAAACATAAATACATTTTACCTAATTGACTTGAAAATGACTTCATTTATGCTTCGTTCTAACCTTGTCTTGGTGTCTTCCTTCAAAAGATAATTTTGGGCAAAGAGCCAGTTAGTCCGCATAAAACCTTTGCTATAATTCTTTAAAATTTCAGAAATGTGATTTTCTCCCTTTTCACTTTTGGTGCTAATTGTGCGAAAGAGAAAAATATTTCAGTACAGGAAAGCCAGCAGTTTTCCTTATAAATATAAATATATATATATATATATATATATATATATATATATATATATATATATATATATATATATATATATATATATATAAAGAAAATGTTGAAACTTCACCATGTGAAGGGTTTTCCAACAACACCACACATTTATGTGCAAACGTTCTCCACTCATGTATATTTAAGCATCCATAATGCTGTATTTTGGAAACAGAGTCTCTGGAAAGAATTAGCATAAGCCAGCTTGTATAAAAGTTAACATATGCTTCAAGATGGGTGAAGGTTGGGATTAGCTTTTCTTAGTTTATATGCGATCCAGTGAAATCCATTTCCTTCCTATGATTTTTGCATGAAATTGGTTACTTTTGTTGCCATTTAGATGTTTCTTACTCTCCATGTAGTGTCCAAAGTAGTTAGCTTTCAAAACATGACCATAACCATATCACCAATATAGAGTTTACCAATTTGTCCACAAGGCCCCTGTTTATAATTTTGGGTGAAGGTCCATGGAAAAAATGCTCAGCCAGCAGAGGCAGACGTTCGTTTGGCACTCGGACCCCTGAGAGAGTAGTGGGCAGACGGATGCCCAGACGTCCAGTGAGTCCCTGACCTGCCACTTTAGATGCTCCGTTATGAGTTCCACTGTTGATGGCTGTGACAAAAAAAAAAAAAAAAGCAAAGAAAGAAACTGTCCATGCAAAAATCTGTCACTTCCTTGCCACTTTCATCCCCCACACACTTCAAAACGTGACATGTGTCACGCATAAGAGGCTTAGAGCCGCCGTGATTTCCTTCCAACTGACGCTTTGATGGTGATTTCGCTCGAGGCGTTTGTCACACATAACTTACTCTGATAACAATGAGAACTAGTGCACGGTTGAGGGGGGAGAATGAACGTGTGTAAGTATGCAGATATTGTAAAATCCTTACAATCACCATAGGAGAAGGAATCAAAGTGGAAGGCGAAATGGGGGAAGCGTGTATCACAGGCTTGTCATCTTCCCTCTTGTTCACCTAGTGACTCTAGTGACTGCCTCTGGTCTTACAAATTTTGGCTGCTGTTAGGTTCTGAAGAGGGGAATATGGAAATCATAGATCTGAATTCTTCAGTATGATTTCACTAGTAGGAATTCTACGATGAGCCGTCAGTTTTGTTGGAATTTAATACAAATCAAGCTATGGTTGTTAACACCATTCGTCACCCTAAACATTGCCTCCTGAGTTACGCTGCAGAAAAGCAAGGTGGCTGACTGCACTCCAAGGAAAATGCTGTCTGCCATCTTCCACATACATGAGCTCACAGATGCCTATGATTGGTTAGTGTCACTGTGATTGACCGAGGGAAGAGAGCATGTCATCCTTTCCACTGAGAGAGCACAGACAGTTTTTTTTCTTAAACTCCTGGTCATGAATGACTGAGGATTCAAACTTGTGATATTCAGACAATAGAGAAAACATAGCATGAGCACCAGTTAGGAAAGATGTGATAGCTTTATTCATGTTCTCGGCGGAATGTGGTTGCCTTCACCCTTCCTTATCGGTAGTTGAACAATAAGGAAGAGATGGCTGGTGGGAGGGAACTGGCAGATTGGGGAGAAAATGGGGGAAAATATTCATTAAAAAAATTACTTTTTTTTCTATTACTTAGTTCATTGTTGGGATTTTGCTCTCTGTACTAGATTGCACACTATTCTGTATATCTTCACTTCATCTTCAGTAACTGCTTTATTCTGGTCAGGGTAATGATGGATCTAGAGTCTATCCTGGGAAAACTGGGTGTAACTGAGGAAACACCCTGAGGGGAGGAAAAAAAAAAAAAAACAACCCAAAAAAACAGCAAAACCTGAAATCGCTTATGTTTGAAATTGTTGTTTTTTTTTTGTTTTTTTTTTCCTTGTGGAAATATAATGCAAATACAGCACTAAGCACCAAATTATCAGCAGAATCACTAATCACATCACAAATATTTCATTATAAACATATTGTGTTTCAGGGTGGAGTTTTGCTTTAATCTAACAGTTAATAATTTTCCTTCATAAGCTTTTTTACAAAGTGAGCTACTTGAATTCTTGACAATTTGCACAAGAGTTAATTGTAATGAGTTAAATATTGATTGCAGGTTTAATCTTCATGCCTAATTCTATTCATCTCTCCATGCCCCATCTCTCTTTCCTCTGTAACCTATTAGCGCATTTTGTCCATATGCAATATGGATTAAATTTCTCACTGTATCTCTGTCTTATCATAGAAGATCATTGTCATGAATTAACTTTTTAAAAGACCTGGTCAATTCCTGACCTCAAATTCATACATATTCAGTTAGCACTGCTAAACTATGAGGTATCAGACTAGAAAATGCTTTTTCCTTTCTCATTTTCACTTATATTTTTGTTATTGGTGATGGCTGTAACTCTATCTCCAGCTCACTCTCACATTATAACCAGAGGCAGATTATGTTTATTTATGAGCCAATACACACATGAATGCACATATATATATAAAATAGTGACAAAAATGGAACTGTATTTTTTTTTTATCAGTTATTATTGCTTTATTATTTGGTTTTATGTATAATCTACATTATGATGTGTGGAAATTATAATGCTTAACATAGGTCCTAAAGTGATTATGAATTAAGCCTTGAGGAAATACAGAGCACATACTGTATGCACTTTAAATTTCCGTGGTTTTCATCTCAAGAAATGTAGAAGAACATCTGTTTATCCACACATCTTTTACGGAATGAGATTCCAAAATGATGATATTGTGTAAAATATTAAATAAAACAATATTATTCTCCATCCATCCATCCATCTTCTATACCGCTTTATCCTTTTCAGGGTCACGGGGAAACCTGGAGCCTATCCCAGGAAGCATCGGGCACAAAGCGGGGTACACCCTGGACAGAGTGCCAATCCATCGCAGGGCACACTCACATACACATTCACACACCCATTCATACACTACGGACACTTTGGATATGCCAGTCAGCCTACCATGCATGTCTTTGGACTGGGGGAGGAAACCGGAGTACCTGGAGGTAATGCCATAAAAAAAAGAATATTCAGGACAATGAGAAACTGTAGAATGGTATTTATTTATTTTTAAATTTTTTTTGTACATTCCTTCTCAAAATCTTTATCTGAGGACGTGTAGCTGGTGTGAAAACACACCACCCACTCACCACGTTGTAACTGTGTGTACGTGTGTTTGCTTTGGAAGGCTTAAGTCTTGCACGCCATCAAAAAAAAAAAAAAAAAAAGACACCGTATCTGTTTTCCTGTCCAACTATCATTCCAGTCACTGTTCACGACTTTATGCAGAACGAAAACACACTGCACTGAGAAGCGGCTACAAAGAAACGATCCAGGGTACATTCATTAAACTGCAACGAGAGTCAAGATAGAGAGACTTACATTTCTGGAAAAAAAAAAGTACAGACTAAAATAAATAAAACAAAATAGAAATATTTGCACAGTTGGAGAAACAGCCCTCCTGCAGTCATACACACGCTACACTCGTCTCCAAATATCTAATCAAGTTCACTGAAAGTCCACTCTAAGGCTGGAGCTTCCATCAAACCCCACACGCGATGAAAGAGTGGTCAGTAGCAGCTTTAATTTGTGAAGAGATCTGGATGACAGATCTATGTATCATTCACAACATCTGCACATGTACACTAGGAGATGGGTAATATTTGACAGACTTTGGGTGAGAGGCAGAGAGATGAAGAGAAAGGAATAAAGCGGTCGTGTCTGGAATCATGTGCACTTTCGAATTCCTCTGTTTCCTGTGGACTCATTAGAACAGTGTGCTGTATCTTTAAGGGCCAAAATCTGTCAGTTCAGTTGTGATGAAGTCTATGTGACGTGGCTGTGAGGGAGTTTTTACAGATGTTTCTGTAGCAGAGATATTCTCGCCACATGTGTCATGAACATCCAAGCCTTTAAGTTTCACCACAGTGAGATTATAGTGACCTCAAATCAACTGTAGTGGTGTTTCTGGTAATAGTTATGACTATTCTTTTGCAGAGAAACCAATCTTTGTCCAGACTCTGGCTTGGACAACCACTCTGACACATTTACAGGTGTGTGTAATGTATAAATGTGTATTTAAATGTGTAGAAGAATTGTGCATATATCAGGACTGTATATTGACTTTACTGTATTTATATGTTGAGTCTATATAAAGTATACTGTGTTACATCAATGCATTTTTTTTCTCGTATTCTACTGATTATATTTCAAGGTAAAGTGTAATTATAGTGTGTTGGAACATAAAAGAAATACTGATACTATACATGAATGCTATCCTAGTGGTGGAGTCACCCTTATGGATAAGATTGAATCATTATAAACTGTACATTTTGTTTAAAAAAAAAAAAAGTTTCTTAAAATAAAAGCCTTAGTCCTTTTATAAAGTGGAAGGCAGTGTATGTCATGTTGCTTTAACAGCCGAACAAGCCGATATCGACTGTTTCTCACCTTTTTGGCTTTGCTGCTGTTGACAGGATTCCTTTTGAACCAGGCCTATTGTGTCCACTGACTGGGCTTTTGTTGGAGATGAAACAGATTATGTATGGTGAGCATCGTGCTTGTGTACACAGAGGGAATAACACTCCTTCATACAAGACTCCAGATAATACTGACATGTGGATTATTCCCTTTGCATGTCTAGTGATTTTGTCCGAGATGCTCAGCCATGATTGTACAGAAGTGTGTCAGGATTAAAGTTTCATTCTCCAAAACATGCCATGCCTCCGTAGGTTTCAGTGAAACCCTTCAAAGTATGTCACTGTTTTTTGTTTTTTTTTGTGTTTTTTTTTTTGCAGTATTTTTTTTATTTTTTTTATTTTAATGAAGTTTGTTCAATAATAATGACATAACAGAGTGTGAAATTTAAAGGGGAAAGAAACATAAGGAATGAAAACAGGAATTTTCATGTTTGAACAGTAGATTCATAGTAAGAAGGAAGAACTTTTAGTCAGTTATTTTATAAACACAACTAAATACTTGTGTATAAAGACTATTCTAATAATAATAATAATAATAATAATAATAATAATAATAATAATAATAATAATAATAACCCATATAGAACAGGACATAGTTTAGCTTTCTGCAGCATACGTACAGTTTGTTTTATGCCCAAATTGGCAAAAATTCATTGGCCCAATCATGGAAAATTACTAAATTCAATTATATATATTTTCATAATGATATTTTAAGGAAAACACTACATAGTATGACTCAACAGCAATTAAATACAATTCAAATCAATTCTATTTTCACAATAGAAATTGTCACAAAGCAGTTTTATGGAAAGCTGGATGTAGATTTACATCCCTAACCCTACACCCTAGCAAGCAACAAATCAACAAGCAAGCGTTCATTCTCAATTTCAGCAACAGCACCGAGCAACAGTGTGATACGTGACATTTTCTCAATTCTGTGCCAATTAGATATGACGCAGTAAAGCAACAAATCCAAAAGAAATGGCTCGAATGATTCTTCTGAGCAATTCTGTGCCACTTGTGGTCCGACATTATTTCAATCCACCACTCACAACTTTAGTTCCTACTTGCTCTTAGTACCATTTACTACTTGATGCATAATAATGAAATTGGTTTCATTTTTTCCTGACATATTTGTCCTCTCATTAAATGTATATAGAGGTATTAGTAAGAAAAATAAAGCTTGGAAGGGAGCATCAGAGATCGTTGGTGTCTCTGGTGAGTGTACGTAGCGAGTACAGTTAGCTTGCTTAACTAAGCCACTAACAAATCTAATCCTAAACTGAGCGCGTAACATGCAATTCCATCCATACATCCATTCATCCATTTTTCATTCCAATTATCCTACACAGGGTTGCGGGGAGCCTGGAGCTTATCCCAGGGAACTCAGGGCACACGGTGGCAGACACCCTGGGTGCCATCGCAGGGCACAATCGTACACACCTATTCACTCACTGCAGACGATTTGGAAATGCCGATCAGCCAGAGTGACGGTGGGATTCAAACCCTCAACCCTGGAGATGTGATGCACATGAGCTAACCACTAATTCATCGTACCCCTAACATGACACTCCAACAATCAATTTTGAAACTGATTGGTTTGATATTTAATTTGTATTTAACTAGTTAACTATGAAAGATATATAATATATAGTTACAACCATTTCTCATCTGAACTAAGAAATGCTGGACAGGCCACACCCACAAGATACAACAGTAGTGGTTGCTCACAGAGACAAACTCTAAGAGACATGACTGACTTGTTACTCACTAGTGTGAACATAGGGCATTGAGCAAGACCTGAGATGACATGAGGAATCCTTAAAAGGAAGCAGACTCAAAAGGGAATTGTGCTATTATAAATCATTGCAGTCTAATAGTAAAGACAAACAGCACTGAGTGTGTTGAAAGGATAGGAGTCCTGCGATGAGCACAGGACAGCGTTTATGATTGTAGCAGTAGGTTAACTTTCAACATTTCAAGCAACATCCATCTCTGCCTTTTTTCTGTTATTTCTCTCAGATAACTTTGGTGTGTATGTTGTATGTGTGCAAGAGTGTAACGTTAAAGAAAGGAAGTGGTTTCAGAACTCCATCTGCACCCTGCCTGCCTGTCATCTGGGAATACTTGCCTGGAAATGTAAGAGATTCCATCTCTCTTTTCCTTTTGGTTCAGATGTGAACTTAAATCATAACTATGCATGTGTGTATACATGTGCCAGAATAGGCTATGGAAATGTTTTAGTGACTTTTTATCAGAAGTTTCCTCTTAACATAGTTCATTTATTTATTTATTTATTTATTTTGTATTTCAGTACTCTAATTTTGAGGATGTTGTTATCTAATGAAGTATTATAGACACTGGGAAATTTGGTATTGTGTTAAATCAGATATCAATTTCTTAGGAAATCCGAGACCTGATATAAAGGGAGGATGGAACGAGTGTGATGTGATATTATGTGATGTTATGTGATGTGATGTTATTCCCCCCATCGATATTGACTGATGTACATAAAAGAGTAATGGCATCCTAATACTGAGCCTGTTAATATTTCAGTGGACGTGATGAAGCGGATTTTTGAGTGATGTTCCCTGAAAGTGGCGACACATGTCCTCTCTTAACCCCCCCTCACTGCCACTAGCAGATGTGTTGCTTGATGTAACTGGCAAGTGGAAGCATGCCACTTAATAAAATATCTCTCCTTCTTTGACAGCCTACTTTAATTGACTCCCTTGTCAGTTTTATCAAACTGTGCGTTATCATCATTTGAGATGTTTCCCTTCTTCCTTCCTCGTTTTTCACTTCTCACACGTGGCGCTCTTAAGGAATAGGCTAGCAGATGAACCCTTAGTAACTTTGTTTAAGGACGAGAGAGGAAGAGCTCCACAGAGGCGCTCTTGTCATAGGATCCATAATTCAGACACATCATTTTAATTTCCCTCTGTTCTTTCAAAGGGGAGCGGAGGAGGGAGAGGAGACAGGCTGGTCATTAGCGGCTTAGCGGAGGTGTAGCACCATGACATGAGAGACATGGAAATGTGCCAAGAAGAAAGTGACAACACTGACATGAGGGACAGGGACTCCATCTGCCAATGAGGAATGCAAGGGAAACATGAAGCAAGTTGTTTACAGGAGGAAAAAAAAAAGTTGCATTTTCTTGCAAGTAGCCAAGCATATGTGTGGCAGCTTGGGGAAATTTTTCACATGGTCAGTTTTTCTATGAGATTTTCTACTATATATAGGACCTCTACATGTACAAACTAATCTACTTGCAGCAAATTTGAAAGTATTATAGTTTTACAATGGGAAAATAATTCTCAGCTTTATTATCAGCACAATCCACATCAGTGTATGACTACGTTTACATGGACAGCAGTAATCTATTTATTGACCTTATTCTGAATAAGACAGTATTCTGATTAAGGTGTTTACATGAGTCGCTTTTAGAATACTCCTTTCGTGTTCCCGTTTTACGTGTTATAGAACATAGATCGATTAACAGCACACGTCATTACGTCCCCACGCCACACCGTCCGACATCCCGCCAGAATTTCACATATATACAATTCGTCTTCGTTATGGTACCGTATACAGTTTTGGGTGTTTTTATTTTAAATTTTTACGAACGCTTCAAGTGAGGTTAATTATTTGTCCTGCTGTACGTGCAAATAGACGACTGCTTGAAGCCGTGGGCCACGTCCCAAATTAGCTAAGATACATGTATTTCATCTACTATATAGTAAGTACGCGGTTTCGGACGCAGCCGTGCTCTCTTGTTTGCCGTCAAACGGTTGAGCGCTGCCGTGTGTGTACGTGTCCTGTCGCAAAATGCGGTGAAAACTCCCACACAACTTTAATAGTGTGATTTAAGGTGTGTACATGTCTGTAATACACGTGGATAAAGCGACTAAAACAGGAATACTCCACACGTCTTAATTCCATTTGTGTTTACTTTGAGTATGACCGTAATCGGATTAAGATAATAAAAAATGGCTGTTTACATGCTAGTTTCTTCATCAGAGTATCGTCTTAATCGGGTTAATATCGGATTATTGGTGTCCATGTAAACGTATTGTATGTCTCATCACATGAGGTAAAAGTCACTCACGACATTTAAACATAAGTCTCATCATCTCTTCATTCCACTGAACACTGTTTACACTAACATTAATGGAGAAATGATCTCTGGTTCATTCAGTCAGTTCTGTTCTGTTATTTATCCACCCATCCATTTTGTGCTAACCAATAAGCCACCGTGCCCCTGTTCTGTTATTTATATCCAATTACAAAATGAATCGACTAGGCTATATTAATTTTGCTATAGCATTTGATCACACCAGGACATTTAGTGAGTGACATCACACCTAGCTACCAAGGTTTTAGACATATTTACACAAACTGACTGTTCTTTGCAGGCAGACATCAAAGGCAAGGTTTTACAGCAGACTAAATACCAAAACATTTCCACATTGTTTTGGTTGAATGTATTTATGCTTTCTTAAAGTAGAGAGGTCATTTGTATATTATTGACAAATGTACAAACAACTACATTTCGATCTTTGTTTGGTGTTTTCCATACCAGAATTCAGGACACAGCGACATCTGACATGTGTGAGATGATGATATGCGAGAGTGAACTTTAGACCTATTTTTTTTATTTTTTTTCCATAGCTGCTTACTCTGACCCTCTCCTCCCTTTTGAAAAACACACGCACACGTACACTTTCTAGTATTTCATGCATAACTCATGTGGCACACAGTGGTGACACTAAGACCTCTAGTTGGAGTACGGATGGATTAAGTGTCCATGCTGAGACACTGGACTCAATAGCACTGGGTCCATCCCTACGCATGCGGTACTAAGACCACTTCAAATGTCAAACATGTCACTGTGTAAACTCTCTCCGATTGGTTGTTCAGAATAGTCACGGTGACCCACCTCTTTCTTTGAAGTCACAGGAAATTTGTTGCAAAGTGCCAAGGTTTTGATGTCAGTCTCACTTCTACTCGTTTCATTCTCTCTCTCTCTCTGTGTAAATCTGAGGTTCTGGTGACTGCTGGATTCTGACACGCCACTGTACACCTCAGCAGTGTATTTGATCATTAATTTATCACAGTTCCAGCAGTTTGTTTGACAGGTAGAGGAACTTTCATCTTGAGCCTTTGTGGCTACCAAATACTCTCTCGTTTTCTCTCTCGCTCTGAACCTCCTCTCCAGTATTGATTCATGCTCCTTTTTTTTTTCACTAATATTAGCATGTACAGGTGTAATGAGGAGGCTGGCTCACTCAGCATGCTGCTTTGTACATAACGTCACTTCAACACATGCAGATTGCCATCATGAGAGGACGGAGCAAAATTTGGAGCAGGCAGTTTGGCACGGTTTTATCCGAATTGCTTTCTGTCTTCTGTCACTGCTTCCTGACTGCCTTCTCTCTTTGTTTCGCAGTCCAGTTGAATTCTTTTCTGTCATTCGCTATGAATCTTACTTGTTATTACCATGGACTAAGCCATGCACAGGGACAGCATCATCTTACAACTTGAGTACCCATGTTTAAGGTCTAGTATTGAACATTATTGACAGTTTCGGTACTACACGGACTTTTGCACTACAACTTATTATCAAATACATTTTATTAGTTTAAGTACAAACAGAATAAGCCTTAGTTAAACAGACGCAAGAGCTGTATCTTAATATTAAAATGATACCACGTCATTATTGAATTCTTGACTGGTCAGTAGCTGTTGATTCATTTTCTATAACAGCAGCTCTGAAAGTAGTAGTTTAAGTTAATGCACAACTTTCACACCTTGTATGGTGGACGTTCCACATAAACTTATTATAAACCATGTGTAATGGTTGATGTGGGGACGTTTGCTATATGGAAGGAGTCTCCAGTGTCAGTGCTTTGAAACAGTCAAAACTGTTTCAAACTAGTTCATAAGTATGTGATTTAAGATGCAGTTATAGTTTGTTCAATGCGCTGCAGACATCACGTTATATTTCCCTTTACTTTTGCCTTATTTATATTAGTCACTTTCTTGGATGTGCAAAATTGGCAAGGCAGCCATCTTCCAAGCATATATGAGTAGAAAATTTAAAGCAAGTATAAGCCAGGCTAGAAATGATGCAACACTTTTTTTTTTTCCTCTTTTTTTTAACTGTGCATTTAAATTCTACATTCTATCAACAGAAAGACCTTTACAACATACAGTAGAATCTTTTAAGTCAGACCCATCAACACAGCTGTGAGCTGTATGTTCTGATATTAAGGCATTCTCTTTTAATTCAAGGAATAATATTGTTAATCCTGCATCATATATTCTTTGTGAAGAAGAGCAATTGAGTGCAGCTTCGGTATAGCCGTCTGTCTGTCTGTCTGTCTGCTTGTCTCTCTCTCTCTCTCTCTCTCTCTCTCTCTCTCTCTCTCTCTCTCTCAGCTCGGGGATCTAGGCCTACTGAGGCACTTTTCAAGACAGGAACTTCCAGGACTATTTTGGCATCAAAGCTTAGCGGGTGTGAGGGCCTGACTCTCTGAAGTCGACTTGTGAAGGAGGGGAGGAGAGACGGAAAGAGGGGGTAAAAAGAGGAGCAAGGCCGATTGTGTGCTCTGTGTCTACAGGGAGCAGTTGAGATGGAGAGAGCAAGGGCTGCTCTGGGGGAAATTGGGGGCTGGAGAGAGGCTCTATCTGGGCCTTCGGAATAAAATCCTCCCCTGGTACTCAGGTCCTGAGCTTCACTTAGTGTTTACTGCATGTAGTACGAGTCTGTGCATCTCAGAAGTTTCACCTGCTGCCTCTCAGGATGAGAAGCTGTTGCTTGGTTTGGTGTTTACATCATTTTGAACAGGACAGTTTTTGGGTTTTTTTTTTTTTGGTTTTGTTTTCAGAAGCACATGATTTCAAAGAAGCAAAACTGCAACCTCCAAAACATACCAGTTCACTGTGATTGCTCTTAGTAAAGTCAACAAGCTGAACTTACTGGAGACTTCAACGGATTCTCTTTGATTCACAGGACCATCTATTTAGATCAATTCTCCAGGGTTTGTTGAGGATTGTTACATTTCAAAAGCTTTCTGAAGGCTGTCAGACTTGTAGAAACGACTCCAGTAAGGAAACAGCATCATAGCTGTCTCCCAGGGATAGCTCTGAATACATAATTAATCCAATATTGATATTAAAATGGTTGTTTAAAATAGTCAGCTTGAGAATTATTGGCACCCTTGGTTAAGATGGGTCAAAAAAAGGTTGTGAAATAAATCTCAATAATATTTTATTATCTCAATCTCATACTGAAAATATGACACGATTGACATACGATTAAAGTAAGTATTCTATGCTCATTGATAACTTTTTTAAAAAAAATACATAAATGTAAAAATATTTGTCATGAAAAATATAAGAATTAACCATAAGTACATTGGGGTGCTCATAATTTTGGAATTTATTTATTTTAGATCTTTGCCACTAGAAAATTAAATATAACTGGCAATATTTAAAATAAATAAATAAATAAGTAAATCAAATATTTAAAAAATATTTTATATTATTGTATATAATTTTCCATCCATCCATCCATCCATTTTCTCTACCACTTATCCTACACAGGGTTGTGAGCCTGGAGCCTATCCCAGAGAAATTGGGGCACAAGGTGGCGGACACCCTGGATGTGGTGCCAACCCATCACAAGGCACAACTGCACACACAGTCACACACTACAGACAATTTGGAAATGCCAATCAGCCTACAAGGCATGTCTTTAGACTAGGGGAGGAAACTGGAGTACCGGGAGGAAATCCCTGAAGCACAGGGAGAACATGCAAAACCTCCACACACACAGGGCGGAGGCGTTATTCGAACCCCAACCCCGGAAGTGCGAGGTAAATATACTAACCACTAAACCCTACCTGACATCTTATGGTTTAAAAAATAATAATAAATCAAAATATAAATCTGGCAATAAAATTGAAAAATGTTTCATTTTTAAAACGTTTTCTTTTTTTTTCTTTTTTTGCATTTGTTTTTTTTTATTATTATCTATTTATACATTGTATTTGTTTTTGTATTAATCAAATCCTCCCAAAACCCTGGTTAGGATCTTATGGTTTAGAAAATTAATATACAAACACACAAATTCTAATTAAAACAAACAAACAAAAAAAACTTTACACAATGAAGTACTTAATTTGCACGTTTTGTGTCTCTGAGAGCCTGTCCGCATTCATACAGAGCCAGCACACATGGATGTAATGTGAATTGTGATCTAGCTAGTACCTACTAGCTGCAACTGTTTGCTTTATCTGCTGCCAACTCCTCCAAGTTATTCATCTGGAAATAATATGCATTCATCATTGTATTTTTAATCACAGAAAAATAGAGAGACAAAGGAATGCCTTGGGGAGGCAGAGCAGGGGGGGAGACATCTGCAATTCCCAGCGCAGAGTCGGTATTGTTTCCCCGAATCGGCAAGCGTTCCACAAATTGACTTTGAATGAATTTATTTTTAATGTGATGGTGATGCCTCTTTGCCAGGGAGTGTGAAAATGTGTGTCATGTGTGTATATGGGGAAAAAATATGTTTGAAGAATTCTTTCGTTTTTTTTTTTTTGTGTCAATAAGGGCACATATAAATATTTGGTATATATTGTCAAATGTGTATAGTGTGTTTATAAAAGAGTGTGTGCTTTTGCGTTTGTTTAGTGGACTTCTGATGAACTTTTTAGTGCCACAATGACGCCTCTGTCGGTGGCCCAGTGTTTCCACTCATTACAAAACAGCTCTCTCATCACAACATCCTGCTCTGATTGTATTCATTAATAAATTAAATAGCGGCCCATTTCTGTTCCAACCTAAATGAGTCCCACTGCAGTTCCTAACTAGGACACAGTCGAATCAGACAAATGGAATGATATACACGAGCAGGTCTTTAGTCTTGTCTCTAATTCGCAGAATGCACGAACACACAACCTGTTGTTTCAACATGTCCTCAAAAGATAGTTACTTTTTCACAGGAATAAATGTAGCTGTAGACACCACATGGTGCGTTTGTTCTCGATCCAAAAAGTGAGAACTGAAGAGTAAGTTTAGATTTGTCTTGTGTCGTCTTGTTCTCTCACAGTGAGGAAAAATATACTGTATTTCATACCCAAGCACTGCTGAATTCTTGATTAGGCAAATTCTAATTCTGTAGGACAAATCACAGTTTTATATTAATGCACTCCCTTTTAATGTGTCTGTTTCTATCGTAACAGCTAATTCACAGGGACTTGTATGCTTGCACGCTCCACATAATCTCCGAATAGGGGTTTGAGAGGCTAATTAACATTTGTAGAAGGAGCCTCCAGTGTCAGCGGATTAGGGTTTTCTTCAGAACAGACGACATTGTGATTAATGGTTTCTCCATAACAAGCTGCCTTTCTTGTCATATTAAATTCAAGAGAAAGTGAGGAAACGACTGTTTATAGTGGCCATATCATAAGTGATAGCAGATGCTACCTAAATGTAACAGTGAGCGAATAAAATGTATCATGTTCTTAAATGAATAATGTAGCATTATTGTTAGCAAACCCCTGTAGTATAAGAGGAATAAAACGCTTCAGAAAGTGGTGCTACTGGAAAACAAACAACTTCTGGGTGGTAGGGTAGCGCACCACCCCATCATTGATTATTTTCCGATCAGTGCACCCCACAGGGTCATGGGGGAGGAAACGATCGTAACCTCAAGATCGTAAAGGGGGACCTACATTGCCTTCATACAGTCAGAAACGTACATAAGCAACATCACCACGACGATTTACCTCATGCAGATGTTCTCTTATTTTATATATTTATGTACTCATTTAAAGTTATGTTATTTAGAACCAGGAGCTGATGAAGTCCTCTTCCATCTCACTACAGTCAAGACTCGTTTAGCACGAGTCTGGGGCATCCATTATTGAGGAAACTGAGTCCTGTCTGTCTCCAGCGCTTTGGGCCACCAATTAAATATATCAGCAGCTGTATGTGGGAGGGAGTGGGGCAGAGGAGTTGGGCTCACAAGAGCTGTCTCAATGAAATATTGATGGCTTTAAATTGAGAGGCTTTAGCTTGTTCATGGTCATTGGCGTCTTTAGTAGAGGAGAGTTGAAGGTGGGTTTGAAAGGGCGTGTGGTGTGCAAATTGTAGGTTATACATTGTTAAATATGTGTAATTGCAGTTTCATGGCACACAAATAGTGATGAAAACTACAGAACATAGTAATAAGTGTATGTATAACATTTTTTGCAGAAAAATTTGTGCCAGTGATTCTTACCCCTTCTGATCTCCGGACCTGCCTGATCCATCCTGATGCCCTACTTCTGGTAGGAGTTCTCATCAATGGGGCATGTGGAGCAGCCTAAAAATCACTGGAATTGCTAAGGATGGGGCCCACTTGGGATTTGGACCTTAACACATATGAACAGTTATGCTATAATGGCCAGAGCTACAAATTACTATTATAGCCTCAGTGCTGCAATTGCCACAAACAGATTTGCGTTCAAGTCTCCATCAATGAACAGTGGAAAAGTTCAACAAAACAGACTTCATGAATGAATTTTTAATGAATTTTATCTGTGACCATGTAGTATTAGCGCATTTATAGAAGGGACTTATTTAAAACTATACTCTACGTTATCACCCAGATGAGGATGGGTTGCCTTTTGAGTCTCTGTTCCTCTCAAGGTTTCTTCCTCATATCGTCTAATGGAGTTTTTCCTTGCCACCGTCGCCTCCAGCTTGCTCATTAGGGACAATTTCATACATTTAAAATGTATATTCTGAATTCATATATTTCTGTAAAGCTGCTTTAGGACAACGTCCATTGTTAAAAGCGCTATACAAATAGAATGGAATTAAATTGAATAAAGAATCCAGGCCTGACTTTTACACTTTTGGTGCACTAAGAGATCTTACATTTTTATTTGTTAGCTACTGAGTTACATGTTTTTCTCGACTATTAAACTGCACTATCATTGTGTTGTAATTGGCTGTTTTGATCAGTTCTCTTCAGGGTGGTATTATTAACTAATAGCTTGTTCTCTGTGAACATAAAAGAAGCCTTTTTATGATCTTCAAAAAGAAGTGCTATAAAACCTTCATGACACGTACTGCTTTCTCTCTCTCTCTCTCTCTCTCTCTCTCTCTCTGTCTGGCGTCAGCTCTCTGTAAGTGGCAGCTTTAATTTGGAGATAGAAAAACAACTCAGAGTGAATATTGATTTCAAAAGTACTCTTGTGCCTGTAAAACCAGCAGCATGGCAACCTGCAGTCTTCAATTAGGCCGCCACGTGTAGGTGTGTGTTTTCATTTGGCTTCTGTGTTCACTTGAAATGATACATTAAAGACTATGTTTCGCTTCAATCAGACTCAGAAAATACATACTCACACCCTGCAATGTCTGCGGCTTAGCAATTTTACGAACATGCACACATACATAAGTGTGCGCACACACACACACACACAAGCTAAATCCAGCTCATAAATACATGAATTTTCATTCTTTTCTTTTAGTAGAACTCTAAAGTCTGTGTACTTCTTTCTATGAGAAGATGAACATTATTTGCATTTATCGCAATGCAATATTCATGTGTAATTGAAAATAAATCATTAAGCTAATGTGTTTTTTTTGTGTGTGTGTGTGTGTGTGTGTGTGTGTGTGTGTGTTGTGTTATATGTTATGTTATGGCCTCGTGGTAAAGTTATGAAAATGGATTATATTGTAAGATTTTATTTATTTATTTTTTAATATTCCATTGCCCATAGTGTAATGTTAAAAATCAGTGGGCCAAATCAACTTGATGAAATATATATTTTGAAGGATATTAGATAAATGTATAAAAACTGAACTCCACAATGAACATCATTTGTATTTTTGTAAACTGTATATTTTATTTTCGTAATTTTTAACAAAAAAAATATTTAACTCAAAGTGATATTCTGAGCTTTAATATTTAATAATAAGAGGTATGGAGGCTCTGGATCTACTCAGACCCTGGCTATCAAGGATGGATGAATATATGATGATGCCATTTTAATAAACTAAATATTAAAAAAAAAATACAATCCAGTGAATGTGAAACTTTGTATGTAATGTATGCCATTTTTAAAATACAGTTCAGTTCCTGTGACTGACGTAGCCATTGCCAAACATTGGTATTGTGTCTTACAGCTATGTCTGTATTTACTTGGATTTTTGCTTGGGGTCAACGGTCAAACCTTCACCTCCTGGCAAAGGCAACCGGGTTTTAGGCTGGAGTGTGTGAAATCCATGATGTCATTCATGATGTCCCCAAAGCCTCGGTGATCCACCACCATAGTTTATAGTTTCTGACACTAATACAACTTACCCTGGTTGTTTAATAGATAAGATTAAGAATTATTTTTTTATCGGAATTTTGTGCCTATTCTTGTGAAGGGTGCCAATAATTTTGACTTGACAATATGCAGTACATTTTTTTTTAAAAAATAGAATAGTGCACTTTAGTATATATTCCATTTATATGAAATAATTTGATATATTTTGAAATGTATATACAAAAATGGAAATATGTAACTTGATTAAAAAAAAAAATAGAAATACAATTTTATTTTTTTTTCCCACTTGGTTTGTTCAAAGCCTGTGTAGTGAATTTCTTTAAATTCTCATTAAACCTCTTAGTCACTTACATTGTCATTACACCCCTTTAAGCATTTTCATCTCGGTTTTTGCCAGCTTTGCTTTCCCTCAGTGGGAAAAGCTAACCTCATCTCTCTATCCCATAATGCTGTGGTAGAAGTGCTTCTGCTGCATGGATTATTCAGAGAATGTTCCTTACTGCGAGGATGGCACACGTTGAAGCATTACACAGGCACACACAACTCATGTAGTCCTTCTTTCCAGCCGTTTTGGGAAGACGCAGTAATGACACCCGTAACCCGTAATGACACAGCACAGAATGACACGGCACAACTCCGAGTCTTAACTCCTACAAAGCTCTTAAATATCTTAAGATGTGTAATGCATAATTGACGTGTGCATGTGTTCCCAAGTTCTGTGTGTGCGTGCGTTTGCGTGCAACAGTGTGATGTTGGTGTTGGAGATGTTTGGGGTTGGATGTGGGCAGAAAGTGGTCTGTACTTCATTAAAAAGAAAACACTTTTTTTTCCCTTGTCGCAAGGCAAAACACATTGTAGACATTTTCATTCCTATGAGTAATTTAAGATTAATTTGTTTCAGGGCTAACTGTAACTGGCTGTTCATTAAGAGATAATGTGTATATGTGTGTGAGGGAGAAAAAGAGAGGCCAGCAGGCAAATGATGAATTTTTAATCCTCACATTTGTTTCATAGTAAGTTGAAAGTGATGTAGAGTGCCTCTAGTGGTGGACCTGTGATCTGAAAAGTGTGATTCAATACTGGTTATAACTTTATATGAGGTTATATCTAGTTTAAATATCTATGTACTATGAATGAAGATATATATTATTCAGTTTGAGAAGGTTTATTGAGAAGAGGCATGAGGAACTGGGCTTGTCCTATCATAAAATTGAGCAATGTACTTAAAGGCAACTTTAAAACAATTATAAAACATAGTTGCAGCAGGATAATTAAGTAAAGTCAGACCTACCTTGGTGGAATGAAACCCAATGGAAACCCATGTGGATATATATATAGAACATGCAAAATTCCATATGTACAGTAGCTCAGGATCAAACCCTGGACCTGTGAGGCACCGACACTACCCACTGCATGAGTTGATATTGGCTATTGATATTCTTTGGATAGTTTAGTATCCTTAACTATCTACAATGGCTATATATGTCCTTTGGGATATTCATTTCAACATATTGCTATTTGTGACACACTAAATCGAATCTCAGATACTATTTACGATGGATAGTGGGCGAATTGGGATGAAGCAATAGATGTGGATTGTTTCTGCCCCATTCTAACAGATATTTAACACAAATTGTGTTAAATTAATAACACGTATAATACCTTACACAAACAAACAAACAAGCAACACTAAAAGACTTAAAATACATTTTACATGCAGAAAATGACCAGGGGCATAAACTAACAAATAATTTTAAAAATAATAATAATAATAATAAATCATAGTGTCTTTAACTCCAAATTGCTGCTGTGGGAATTGAAAAGAAAGTTAATTATAAATAAATAGTATAGCAGCTACATAGCTTAATAGTAGCTACTAACACATCAACCAAAACACCTCATTGATTCTATATATCATACATCTCCATATGTTCATACAAACTCACTCAAAAACAACACAAAAAGCATTCATAAATGATACTCACTTCAGACCATGATAAAATGTTATTAGGCGGTCTTAATCACTCAGAAATTATGGTTAATCTTTTATGCTCCAAAAGACTGCAGAAAGAAATGGCTTGTCTCCTGTGACTGTCCTGTGATGAGGTTATAATAATTGCCCTGCCCTTTTATTTTTAACCGCCTTTTAATGCATCCTGATCCTAAAATGTTCTTTAACGGCCACAGGCAGGGGTGACGAGCTGGCTCTAAAATGATTATCTGCGTTTGAGATGCCCCAATGTGCACTGATTCTTTCAGACTGCCAGTCAGGGCCCTCGCTCTTTCACTTCCATTGGATTTAACAAGGAAATCTAGTGGAAGATGCTGATGTGTGTGTGTGTGTGTGTGTGTGTGTGGATCCATGTGGGTACTCTGTTACTGCCTTGATACAATTGTATTTGTCAGCGTGATCCTTTTTAAGTGCATTTCAATTATGTCAGCGTGATTCTTTTTATTCTATTACACTCCGACTCTAATGTATACAATTTAATATCCTTAATTGTGCTATCGGGTGTTTTTCTTATCCTAATTTCTATAATAGTCTTTGATTTCTGCATGCATCGTGCCCAGCACTAATGAAAGGGGGCAGCTGAAAACATATCTTAAGACCAAGATCTAATCAGGTCTCTAACATCTGCATTTATGATTGCTGGGAGCTGCCTGAGCTGCGTGCACAGCCCCTCCAACATGTCTGGCCAATTATCCTCAGCCGCAGCTGAGAGAAGAGCTATTAATATGGATGTATTTGTGGAAATCTTGTCTCGTGTTTAATACCCGAGCTCTAGATTTGTTTGAATCGTGAGCATTGGTTGTGGATCTGTCACGCCAGAAAAGTAGTCACTGGTGTTCTCTGTTTTTGGAGTGCTCTGGGTTTGCGGGATCTTTAGAAAGTTTTGGTATTATATTGTAAATTTATTTCAACCTTCTTCACTCTCACTGACTCACAGATATATTTCAGCAGTAGATACCTCAAAGAAACATGCATATATTGCAAGACCGTACTAGTGTCTATGTGACATTTTTCAATACAAGTTACACATTTTCCATTCACGTGTACACAAAATTACACTCATTTGACACTGCTGTGGCATAAACTCCATGCCATTTCAAAAATGATTTAGAAAAAGCTAGTGAAAATATAGGTTATATTCTTGATCATGACTGTGATCAAATAGAATCAAATGTGTATACAACTAATAAGCACGCTTATTGTCTTTTAGTTACATTTAAAGGAAGTCTATTTTATAATGTTGACAATTTACTGTGTACTGAGCCACTGCAGTAATACAGTCTTATTTATGTATGGAATAAAACCCTTGGAAATGCTGCTATAGGAAAATAATCAGCAATGCAGCCCAGTGCAAAGCAGAGTCACTATTATCAGCCCAAAGATGAATATTTTTCAATAGCAGTACATCCTGTAGTGTTTTATTTATCTTAGACCTATCCATCCATTGTCCATAGCGCTTACCCTACACAGGGTCGCAGGGGATCCCAGGGAACTCGGGGCACAAAGCGGGGACACCCTGGACGTTGTGCTAATCCATCATAGGGCACAGTCACACACATTCACACACTATGGACAATTTGGAAATGCCAATCAGCCTACAATGCATATCTTTGGACTGGGGAGGAATACCTGGAGAGTACCTGGAGGAAACCCCTGAAGTACAGAACATGCAAACTCCATGCAGACATGGATGTGGAATTCAAACCCCCAATCCTGGAGGTGTGAGGCAAAAGTGCTAACCACTAAGCTTCCCTCCTCTTATCCCATTTTCATTAATTAAAAAAAAATACACATTTTATCCATTTAAAGTTTAAAGTAATGCCCTTGAAACAAGTTAGTTCCTGTTATTTCTTACATTATGGCATCTATAAACCTTCATTCCTTTGAAAGCTTCTCTTTTTTTCTCTCATTTGTGCAGTTATTAAGACAAAAATGCAACATGCCGTGTTACCAAGAAACCTGAAAACACAAACACCTCTGCCCCATGGCAGAAAACTTATTAATTGTGCTGACACTAGAGACTCCTTCCATAGATGTTACTGTACATAAACATCTCCTCAGTGGGGACACAAATGAAAACCCAAGCATGGATCACCATAATTCAACGATGTAATTTACAGCACACATTTTAAATAAAATAACTCGGACTATAATAAAACCACTGGAATTATCTGTGTTAAATTATTACTCTGAATCACTATTCGCTCCAGAGTTATTTGAGTGACAGGAAGTGTCACAGGAAGTCCAGTCTGCCCCCTGCTGTTTCTCTGTTTCCCTGTCGCTCTCTCTCTCTCTCTCTCTCTCTCTTTCTCTCTCTCTCTCTCTCTCTCTCTCTCTCTCTCTCTCTCTGTGTCACAACCAGGGTAGGTTGTGACCTTTCTATCAGGCTTCTCCTCAAATATCACCCGGTAGTATTGCGCACTGTCATCACCACTCTCCCGCCAGATCAAGTGGCATGGACAATGCTCAGAGAGCACTCAGGCGTCCCTCAGTCACAGCCATCGTCTTCTTTCTCCACCTGCAAACTGATCTGACACTATTAACTAATGGCCAACAAGAGTGTACAAGACTTTCTGAGGTAGCAATCGAATCAGGACAAGGCCGAGTCAGTGACTTGTACTTACTCTATATATATATATATATATATATATATATATATATGTGTGTGTGTGTGTGTGTGTGTGTGTGTGTGTGTATGTGTGTGTGTGTGTGTGTGTGTGTATATATATGTGTGTGTGTATAGTATATCTCAGAAGAACTATCTTTTTTTTTCTTTCTTTCTGTAATGTAATTTACTTTCAGAAGCCACACAGAATATTAAAACTAGCTTAGTCTTCTGATTCTTGATTCTTTACTCTTTTCTTGAAATAGGAGGCCTGAGAAGGAAGGCTGCCACTGTTTATTTTATTAAAGCTTGCAAATAACATGTACTCTGGGTAGCTCTGGGATTTTGGGCTGCATGCCGGGACCGCACCCCGTCTCTGCTAATCATCGCCGTGTTTCCGTTGTCTTGCGGCCGCCCCAGTGGCTAACCAGTCTGAGAATAAAATTTGCAGGATCCACAGTGAAGGCACTCTTCTTGTGGCCAGAGTGATATTTGTTTCTGATTACGAGACATGATTCACTCTGTCTCGTTCCGCTCTCTTTTTCTTGCATCTGATGATTCCTGAGCTCTTTCTGCAATCGAGTGATACAAAATATTACAGATTCATGATGTAGACAACTACTTGAACCTATTTCCATTCTAATTTGTATCTGGTCATTCTTGGGCCATCTACATACAGCCTTACATACAGTAAACCCTACATGACAGCTGACATAAGCCTACATAGACATACAAAAAGATGAATTCCAATAATCATTGGCTAACATAAAGGCTGCTTTCTTTCATCAGGAGTCGACTGATAGATTTTTGTTGACATAAGGATGTGCACTAACATGTTATAATGTCATAACAACTGACTTTGTAGCTCATTCAACCTTTAGTCATTCACATAATAGCAATGACGTGACCGCTAGTGAGAATTAAATTATAACAAAAATAATGCCAAAGTTATGTACATCTTCTCTGACCCATAAGTAAAGTGTGTGTCTTGTTACTGCTTATAACAGTGTTATAAATACCTCTGACAATACTATGCCATGATGCGCAATGTAGATTTCTTTTTCAAACTTTAAGTAAAGTTTGTTCTTTATTATTATTAATATTGCTTCTTATAAGAGTTTTATGTACATTTATGAAAATGCCATGCAACCATAATCAGTTATGTATAATTTCTCTGACTCATACGTAAAAGTTGTTTCGAACTGTGTATTACGTGTGTATTTGAAGTTTGCATTATAGATTATAAGAGTTTTATGAATGAGTTTTATGATTATAAGACATTTACTGCCATACCATCATAATGCCAGTTATATATATTCTTTCCGACCCATAAGTAAAGTATGTTTCTTATTACTGCTTATAAGAGTTTTCTGAATACCCGTGGAAATGTCATGACATCATAATAACAATGTTATGTATATTTTCTCTGGCCTTTAAGGGAAGTGTACTTATAAGAGATTTATGAATAATTGTGACCATCTCCATACCACAATAACGGCAAAGATATATAGATTTTCTCTACCCTTAAATAGTTTCTTCCTTATTAATTCTTATAAGGCCTATGAATGACACTGCCATGACACCATAACAACGGAGTTATGTATATTTTCTTGAGTTCTTAAATCAAGTGTGTTTATTACTGCTTATAAGAGTTTTGTGAAAACTTATGACCATGCCATGTCACCATGACAGCGTTACGTATATTCTCTCTGTCCAATAAATAGTGTATGTCTTAGTACTGCTTATAAGAGTGTTATGATTACTTCTTATGTCATGACACCATGATTGAGCTACAAATTCTGTTTTCATGATGTCCAAAATGAAGCTCAACTTGCCAGTTGATTTGGGTGTTATGCCAACTTCATATGCAAGGGTTTATGTAAAGCCTTTTTAATATGTATATTTATTTATTTATTCATTCATTTATTTAGTAGTAGAGAAATAGAGTAGAACTATTTGATGGTACAACTTCTTTTTGCTGAATATCTTTTTATTTTAACTTTTTTTTTTTATTTTTTTTTTTTCTTGGAGTGTCTGCCCACCAGATTCAAAAGTGAAAGAGATTTAATTCATTTACAGCATCTCTTGAGAATATAGAGGAGTGCTAGTGTCTAGACAAGCCTGTTCTTTAATGTGTAAAATGCCTGTCTCTCTCTCTCTCTCTCTCTCTCTCTCTCTCTCTCTCTCTCTCTCTCTCTCGCTCTCTGGCACCTGTGTAAAATTCTCTCCTTCTGTTTTGTCCCCAGATGAGTATCCTCTTCCACTGGGGACAACTGAGGCTGAGGTGAGTCCTTGACCCCAACGTCGAGCTGACCTTTCTGGGTAATCTGTGCAGTGTTTTTCCTCTCCTTTCCTCTCAGTGACCCGCCTCGGCCACGGCCGCCATCCTTCTGTTGCTCGGTTATCTGCTGAGTGTTATTGCCCCCTTTTCACGGGAGAAAATCTGCACTGATTTCCATCGACCCGTCCCGAATCAATGCTTTTAAAAATCTTAGACACCTTTTACTTAAGAGCAAAAGCATGCATTTTCTGTTTTGACATGGCCATATTGATCCATGAGGTGGCACAGGAGAAAAGGGGTGGGGGCTGGGGTCTCTCTCTCTCTAACTCTCTCTATCTCTCTGTCTCTCTCTCTCGTTCTTTATCTCTCCCCCGCCCACTCAATTCAACTCCATTTCCAATTTTCCTATCTCTTCCCTTCTCTCTCTCTCTCTCTCTCTCTCTCTCTCTCTCTCTCTCTCTTTCTTTCTCTCTCTCTCTCTCTCTCTCTCTCCCCCCTCACTCCATCTGTCCGTGTCTGGTAACACTGCCATCCTTAATGGCTTTCCTGTGCTGTCTCTCCTGGCTGCAGCAGCGTGCCCCTGCACTTCTTTACTCTAATCAATAGCTCCTATTCCCTGTCCTCTCTCCCCATCCACTCCCTCTTTTCCTCGCTCACATTTGCCCTCTGATAAATTATGGATGGGCCTCTCACATCACATATAAAATTTCTATTGTGTTTGTCAATGGCTGATCAATACTTCACCTCCTCTCACCTTCGCTCTCCTTTTCATCTCACCACTCCTGTGTGTGTGTGTGTGTGTGTGTGTGTGTGTGTGTGTGTGTGTTTCTGTTTGTGAGTGTCTCTGTTTGCTTGTTTGTCTTATTCTCTAACAGAAACACTTTTTTGACCTTCCAAGTCACAAACTATATGTGTGTCCAATCTCAGCTTTCTCCCCATTCCAAACCCTCACGATTCCTGACAATTCTTTCTCATATGACATTTCTCACAGTCTTTCGTCTCAGCATCATGTCATTAAAACATGTACACATCTCTGTACGATCCCCATAACAAATCCTAAGGTTTGGAAGCACGACAGCAACATCTAATTTGACACAAACTCCTGAAGGAGACACTTTGGCTCCTCTCACCTCTGAGCTCTGAAAGGCGAGCTGAGAGGATATGAGTGGATCATTGAGGAAGGAAAACAGATAATGTTGGTCAGCGGGGATGGAATCAGTGATCAAAATGGTCAAAGTAGTGGTGAACAAATAAAAAATAATATAAAGAATTATGGATATACTGTAGGAACATTTCAATATATATTTTTACCTCAGTATATGCTAACAGGAATTAAAAAGAAATTGGTATGCAATAAATGTTAGTACTTATATATATATATATATATATATATATATATATATATATATATATATATATATATATATATATATATTTATTTATGACGAGGCCTAGCTGGTTGTGATTTCTGTCTTGATGATCATGTGTGTATTTCTGCTCTGTGTCTGTCTACACGCCACAGCTATAAGTCAGTGACAGTGTGACCTCTGACCTCTTCAGTGACCTAAGAGTGAAGTGACAATCTCCTTCCAGCCCCAGCTGACCCCGGCATACATAATACACTCATACACACCTTGACACACTCCTAATCACCACACAACAGAACCCAAAGTACATCTGCACAGTAACATTATTAACATTATTAACTATTAACATTAAAAATGCTCTGCAAAATGCCTGAGTATGTATAAACATTATATATATATATATATATATATATATATATATATATATATATATATATATATATATATATATATATATAATGCTTTAATATGCAATATAAAGTTAATGCAAATGAGCAATGAAACAACAACAAAAATAATTATATTAATAATACTATAATTTGGAAACTTTTTTTTTTCCTTTTTTTGTATGGCAAGACAATTTTAACTTTTATTTATACTAGAAATAATAACTAAAATATAGTTAAATATTGACCATTTTAACCAATTGTAATTATATAATAATGTAATAATATATACTGTATTTATAATAATAAAGTTTTAAGTTTTTTTACATACTTCATGACATGAACAATTTACATTATTTTGCCAGAATTCTTTCTTTTTTTTTTCCAGAATATAAATTCCATCCATCACACTTGGGAAATGATATCATCATTACCTCATTACATGCTAATTATCTTGCCCTAAACAACTCGTGTTTACTTAATTCAACATTCTCCTTGTAAAGCTTTGTAGTTGTTGGTTTTATTCAGTTTGTTTAATGCTTCTCACAAATCACAGTTACACAGTTTGTCTGTTTTCCTCTCTCCAGTGCCAGAAATTTGATTGGATTGCCTGCAGTGACAAACACAACTGCTGCTAAATTCTTTGCCTTGGCCACCGTGTCCTCCTCTCATAGCTGTAATGAATAATTCAGAAAGCGATCCTCTCTCTGCTGAGAGAAGGACACTTACACAGACTCCTTCTGGCAGAAAATCCATATGCACTGACATTTTACTTCGAGCAGCAATTAATAGAAGCTGAAGCTAGATCTCTTTGCACTGGTAATTGTTCTTAAGGTGAAGTGTTAAATGTGTAATTGTGACTGAAGGTTAATTTCGGCCTGTGTGGACGGTGATGAAGAGGTGAATGTGGTGTGTGGAGATTGAGACCATGAAAAGAAGAACCATGATTGGACTGAAGAAGACAGAGAATTGGACATGTCCTGTCCTCCACCCTGTCTCACTCTTAATCTCTTTTTCCAGACATCCTTTTAGCCATCCATCCATTGGTCCATATACTTTCTCACACCTATGTGTCTGTGTTTATCCATCCATCCATCCATCTATCCATCCACCCCATCCTATGCAGGTCTCAGAACTATCACATTTGTCAGCACTGAGCTCTGCTACTTCTGACACAAATATCATGTCTCTGACTACCTGGCTCTGAAATGATTTCAGTCTCATATGATTTTCTTTTATGTTTATTAGAGAAAGAAAGAAAGACCCCTAGCAACCGGTTGCACCAGTTAGATGTCAAATCAAGTCTAATCTAATTAAATCTAGCACCTAAATGGGTTACAGTTTACAAAAAATGTAACCCAGTTTACAATGGGTTACGGGGTTACAAAAAAAAAAAAAAAAAAACTTCCCAGAAAATCATACAGGCATTATAATTAAAAGAACTATACAATTATAACTGACCTCCCAGCGTGTGTCCAGCCAACTCTTTTGGTCTTTCTCAAAAGTGACAAACCCCAAAAACTAAAGTAGAAGAAGAAGCCTTTATTTGTCACATGTACATTACAGCACAATGAAATTATTTTTCTTCACATATCCCAGCTTGTCAGGAAGTTGGGGTCAGAGCACAGGGTCAGCCATGATACAGCACCCCTGGAGCAGGGAGGGTTAAGGGCCTTGCTCAAGGGCCCAATAGTACCAGATTGGCAGTGCTGGGGCTTGAACCCCCAAACTTCTGATCAGTAACCCAGAGCCTTAACTGTTGAGCCACCACTGCCCTAATCTAAGCAATTTTTTTGGGTGGGTATTGTTTCAATAAACAATAATTCCATAATTTGGGACTCGAATTTCTATTTGTTATAATTTGAGACTGAAAAACTGACATCTTAGACCACGCCCACATCTGACTAATTCCAAAAGTGATAAAAGATATAATATTTAGAGCAGATACAAATACAGACAATTGCATTACCCTTACTTTTTATGAAAGAAGAATCAGTAAACCATGCCTCAGTAACAATAGGAAAAGAAACAGATGGAGGACTGCATGTGAGCTGAAGAACAGCAGTCAGACCCCATCACGAGTGTATTAGATAGAGGAGTATGTTGAGCGGTAATGGGAGCCGAACCACACACACATACACGCTCAAGCATACACATGCTGTTTAAGAGTCTAACAGATGAGGTGAGCAGGCCGGAGCTGTCAAAGCCCCAGAAGGAATAAGAGAGCCTTTTCTTATCCCGGCCAAAGCTTGGGGATTGTTCTAAATTTGTTTCGGGCTGGCCCAGTCTTAATGAGGTGTCTGAGAGCACTGCGTAACACACAAACACACTAACACACACCCACGTGTGTACAGTACACGCAGGCAAAGTTATGAAGATCTGAACTGACATTCACAAACAAATTTAATGGTAGGAATGTGAACGCTGTAGCACGTTGAGTATATAAACACATTTTTAAACACACACCCACGCCACACAATCTGTAATGTCTACATGAACCCAACCAAGATACAGTTCTCTCCAAGCCCCTAACTTACTTGTCTGCTAAATAATAGTGTCTTTTTCACACTCATGCCATTCAACAAGTGTTGGTTTGCCATAATTCTCCCAGTTTACATCCTTAAAGGAAAAATCCACCATGAACATTTGATCTTACATACAAGATTTATTTTCCAGTAAGTTAATTTTTTTTAGGTTAAACATCATCATTCATTCGACTACCCCAGACCACCAGTGTCAAAAGTATGATTTAGCCCTTGCTTCACTATATTCACTATTCTTCTATACTTTAGAACAATGCAGTATTATTTTAGTCCTTAATCTGTCCAGCTCTCTCACCTACTCCTCTGTACACTCTATTTAAACAGATCAGCTTCCAATGTTTCAACTTTCATTCTAATACCACCACCAATGCCATCATGCTTGTCATTTTAGTACATTTCTAACTAACCGAACCGAGTCTCTGTAGTAACTCTATGCAACTGTCATGTAGCTGCACTGCATTCTGGAAATTTGAGTCCAACGTTTGCACCAACGTCACCACTGTTTTCATGGTCGATTTCATATCAGCATGTCTTTGAATGTCCATGGAAACTTGCGTATGAGAAAATAAGTTCTTGCGCTTTTGTTTTTAGAAGCTGAGAGCAATCAGTCTGTTATGAATAGGCGGCTGTGGCTCAGGTGGTAGAGTGGGTTGTCCACTATTCATAGGGTTGGTGGTTTGATTCCCGGCCCACGTGACTCCAGATGCCGAAGTGTCCTTGGGCAAGACACTGAACCCCAAGTTGCTCCTGATGGCAAGTTAGTGCCTTGCATGGCAGCTCACGCAGTTGTGTGTGAATGGGTGAATGAGACACAGTGTAAAGCACTTTGGATAAAAAGCACTATATAAATGCAGACCATTTACCATCACTCAGGTTTGGGATTGTTGTCTTTTTGTCTCCTTTTTAAACATCATTATAACTCTGCTATCAATAACAATGACCCCTGTGACATCAGTACCAACCAAAAAATCATCACCAGAATTGTTAAACATATGCTTTTTTTGGGTTACCAGTTGATGTGTAATGAATTTTCATCACCACTCTTCCTTTATAACGGCTGATAAATAATGAGTAAACCTAAGTCATCTTTTAGACAGAATGAAAGCAGAAGAGCGCTGATCAAACGAGAACATTGTTCCAGGTCAGTGCTGCGATTCCGTTCTGACAGAGTGATTCCAGAGAGAACGAAAAAAAACAATCAGAGTACAGAGATGTTTTCCCATGATGCCACACTTTATGTCTTTTTTGTCTGGGATTGTTCTCAGTGTATCCAGAGCTTCATTCTTCAGAAATATTTCATGAATCAAATCGTAACGTGTCCTTTCACTTTATGTCCCTGTTGTTAGCGAGAAAAGCTTGATTAGACTTTGATACTGATGTGCTTAACCACCAAGAGGTGAAATCTTGGGCTTTCACTGTCTTACGTTAGCAAACAAAGACTCAGTACATACTGTATATATTACCTACATCACTTTCCTCTCCTCTCCACTAATAGCTGGTGTGTGGTGGATGTTCTGGTACACTATGGCTGCCGTCGCATCATCCAGCTGGATGCTACACACTGGTGGTGGTTGAGGAGATTGGGGAAATACAATGTAAAGTGCTTTGAGTGCCTGGGTGTGGCACAGTATAGAATAGAAAGAAAGAGAAATATTGTACACATAGTGAACATTAATAAATATACACAGTGCATATACAGTACCATGCATATCCTAAACACAGTATTTGGTATATCAGAAAATCTGGGATATAAAACTGCAAATAAACAGAAAGTTTGGAATAGTTAAAACAAAGAAAGCAAAGGTTCAATAGCTCGACTACATGATTTTGTAACATTTCTAGGTCCCTATTTAAATGTAAGCGATTTGTGATATTGACCATGTTAACTGCTTTGTACAAAAGGTTTAGATTTGCCTTACGCCTAATCTCTTCTATTCAAGCACTTGTTCAGACGACACTCCGATGGATTTTAGTGGATCATAAGGTTTTGCGCAAGCTTGTGGAGTCCATGCCAGCTTGAGTGCACACTTTCATTCAAGCAAAAAAGGGGATGTACTAAATGCTAAGAAACTCTGAAATTCATGCAGATATTCTATTTTTCACTCAAATTGTTTCCCACTGTGTATATACCATGGGATTCTACTTTTTATGTTCCACTATGGCTTTTCTCTCTTGCTCAGGCAAGCATTCCCTCACCATAGGGTACTTCTAATTCATCCACATACCTGAGCTACACTAGCACTGTTGTAAGAACTGCCTCTCAGTAGGAGGGCAGCTGATTCCTTTTTTTTTTTCCCCCCCATGAGCCCATAGAATCTTGTGCAGAACAGGTCGACGCAGGGTGACAGCATGGCTCTAACACCTGTCTTCTCCCACCTGGGACAGAATGAGACAGGGAGAGGATTAGAGTCACTCTGGTCACCTACACTAAGACACTGGATTCTTTTTTAGCACAGTGCTGGTAAGATGACAGGTACAACACGATAGACATATCTGGACATAACCTAGTGGACCATCCTTACATTTCTACACTGTGGATACAGTTGGACTGTAATAACTTTTGCAGTGTGTAGGCATGACTCCATACTGGACCATTTGCTGAATTCCATCGGTACTGTAAAATATAATGAGGTCCAAAAATTACTCCTTCGAATCTGGGATGGTTTTCACACCAGTATGGGTAAAATGGTAGAGCGAGCATCACATTGAACATTCTCTCTCACGCAGATAAAAAGTTCGAGACATTTTGGAATATTGGGCCAAGTTAAAAATAAATTGCATGACGCTAGAGTTGAGATTAGTTTAAGCAGATAGGTCTAGTTTATGGTCCTGATTCATGGATGGTTTATAACTTATACAAACTTAAGGACACCTGCAAAAATTTTGTAAGCTGATGCACTAACAGGGTCTACAGAGGTTTCTGTCATTCAAATTGGGGAATTTCTACCTAAGAATACAAAATACAGGGTGGTCTCAATTCATATAAATTACTTTAGCACCCAAGGTGTGTTTTACGCAGCCTGAAAATCACTTTAGGAATGGTGGTTGTGTGTGTGCAAATGAATACTACCAACAGCCACACAGCATGTATTAAATTTGTGTAAACCTTTCTGCCATTTGAAGGGATAAAACAACCATTCTGTTCTCGAAATTGTGAGAAACTTTCACAAAATCTCCAAAGCAAAATAGATGAAATCTAATATCAAATCTTATGAAAAGTTCCGTATTATATTTCCCCACAGGTTCACACCTCAACTGCCGACAGGTTTCAAAGGGCCTGTGAAATGGTTCCCTTGTGAACAGAACACACATTTATGTCTCAAACCTGTTTTATTTATTGTTTTGTTTTGTATTCATGTTGTACTGTATGTTGAACAGCTTGGCTAGGTGTATCATATGCCTGTATTATATGCCTTCATGACATATAATTATCTTAAGTGTGGGACTTTTTAGATGTGGGACATTTCTAAGAGAGCTTTTTTCAGATCCATACTTGTCACAGCTATTAAGAACAATTAGCACATGCACAAAAAAAAAAAAAAAAAAAAAAAAACCAATTTAAATATTGTTCCCTCTACCTGCCTTCCAGTTATTCGTCATAAATCACATGCAATACACCCACTATCTGTGGGGGCAATTAGTAAGTGTGTTGCAGATTAGTACTCTTTACTCAGGTTCGTAGTATTTTAGGAACTAGGTGTATATTTTACACAGACGCTTACAATGTAAAGGGTGTTCTTGAAAATCAAGTCTGAAAATACATTTTTACATTTGTAAATTGTTTAGAAAAGCCCTGAACAGATGTGGATCAGGCAAATGATTACTTTGAGTGGACTGACCCTGATTAGTAGTTAGACATTTTAACTGTTCCAAATTATAGGCTCAATGTTCCAGACAATTTTGCCAACTGGTAATTGACACTACCTTTTGACAGGCGTATCATGTCTGCAACCTTTTGTATTCCTCAACACACCTTATTCAGACTTAACATGTCTGCTGAATAGCGACAATATGAACCACGCATAAAACTGCCGAACTACAGCAAGAGCATTAGCAAAACTGTATAGCTTTGATTCATCAGTCTTTGTGTGCATTTGTAAAACTACAACACCTGCTTCCTCAGAGCCAGAGGCACTTGACAGCATGATTGGTGCACTTATATTTTGACATAATCTTTGAATGAAAGAAAGTGACACGAGGTGGAAAAGGCAGGTTGAATGCAATACAATAGTGTTTTGTGAGGGCTGTTATTTGCGCTTTTTTTTTCTTCAGTTGCACCTTCTTTTCCTGATAGCATGTTCATGCAGCTTCGATCCGGTGACTCTTCTCATCGTATTTTAGCCCTGCAACACTAGGCTGTAACTTGAAAAGGCATTTCATGGACGTGGGTTTACGCGCCATATAAGACTGTGTTAAATAAATGTGGAGATACCGGTGCCAAGTCATTGATGATTGTCCCTCCTGGCACTGGCTGCCAAAAAAAGTCTTCGCAGTCTTCGAGTCTTAAGCTGCAGATCACTGCAAGTGTTAATCTTCTTATACTTAAGGTATCAGGTTTGCCTTTGATGTCTCTAAACGTGTTGATCTTGCCCGAGAAGGGAATCCAGACATAGCTGTGAGCGAGACAGATGCTTTTATTTTGTCTGACTTGGGTGTTTGAGAATTCCTACTTTAGTCATTGTTGCTGAAAAAAATAAAATAAATAAATACACTGATTTGTCTTTTATGTTTTTCTTGTTTGTTTGTTTGTTTTTTTCAGCACATAGCAAATGATTTATCTGAAACTATGTGACCATGTTTACATTTACACATAGACGGCTCATAAACTTTTGTACCGGTGGCTTGACCAAGCATGTTTCTATTGTATTTCATTGAAAGGGAGTGGCAAACCTGTTTTTGTGATCTACATACATTTTGCCACATGCTTGCAATCATTAATGCATCAGAGCTTGTTGAAGCAATGTCAGAACAACCCCCAAGCAAGTCTCCAGGCCCTACTACAGTTATTTTGCATTGTTTTTGTGCTTGTCCTCACGGAAATGTACTGTAATGATATGTTGGAGACTGATTAAATAGCTGATTAAATACCTGGCAGATGCGTTGAAATCAGATCACCACATTGATTGATTGACTGATTGATTGAAAACACAAATGTACTCATGTTTACCATATCTCCTTTTAAAGTCGGAGAATGTGTGTTTAGATGTGAGGTTATCTGAGGGCTTGACGGAGCGTGGAGTCTTTCCCCCAGGGCTGCAGGTGGATGTGGAGCAGGATACAGGCCCTGTTGCTGGGAGTGACAGGCGCAGAATAGCTGCAGGTAAACAGGTGAGATTTAACCATCAGTCAGTTTCATAATCAGTCAAGCACTTTGACATGGGTTACTCATAAGATCCGTCCGACAACAGGTGTGTGTGTGCTTGTACACACACTGGTTTGTGCATTAACCTGATCCCCTACAAGAGTTTGGATTACAGACGAGCTTATGTTAGCTAAATCCTTTCTGAACATAAACATATGCAATGCATAATACATTTCGTGTGAAAGTACGTCCTTCCTTTATGCTAACTTTCTGTATGGCATTCAAAGCTAAATCACTGTCTGTCTTTCTTTCTCTCTCTCTCTCCACCTAGTTCTGTTGCTTTCTCTGTGTGTAGCCTAAAGGGCCTGTCTTTGTGGGTGTCTTGGGAACATAACTCGCAAGTCTAAATTGTCTTAATTATGTGGGTTTGTTATGTTCTAAGAGAGACAGGTGTGAACCAAGCTGAGGCATGTTTTATCAGTTCTTCTCACTCTTCCTTTTCTCTTCGCCATGCTGTGTTTTTTTTTTTTTTTTTTTTTTTTGTGAGGACAGAAAAAAAGAAAGAGGCATAACCCTTTTCCTCTAATTCCTCTTACATTCAAAAGCCGTTTCATTTTCCCCCCAGGGAGCTAAACGTTTTTCAGTCCTCTTTGTCCCATCAGTGTAGAACACACATTGCTTTGAATACACCTTCGTGTTTTATACATATTTCCAGATTAGTCTATCAGCTCACACAGCTAGCAGGCTTAGCCATAGCTTCCTCCGAGTCAAGGCAGACATTTATCCCACCCGTGCATGTTTTATTTATTACATACAATGAACACTAATTGACATCAATTTAAATCTGTAGGTAAAGTAAAAATCCATGCTGAAACTTTTATAATTAACACGTGATCTTCAACGGTAGCCGAGATTCATTTTGAAATTCTTTTATTGACATGTGGTCTAGATTCAC
>NC_071281.1:14724919-14757419 GCF_023375685.1 Ictalurus furcatus
TGAGTACTGTATGTGGTGGGGTGGGGTTTAATAGACCAGGCGGCAACATGTGGTAGTCGTATGCATAATCATGAAAAAATGGTTTGTGTGTTTTCAGTTAAATCTTGTTACTTTTATATAAAAATTAAAGAGATTATAGCCTTAGCTTATACTCAAGTAGTTTAATAATAATAAAGGTTTAGCTTTTTTTTTTTATTTGTAGGAAATTTTGCTGAGTGTTAGTACCAAAGGTTGGTTCTTTGTGAAGACTGCCTTTAAAGAATACTACACGCCGAGTTACAGTATTTAAGTTGAAATAAAGTTTTTGAAATCAGTTAAAAAAAAAAGAAGAAGAAGAAGAAGAATTAAAAGTTGTGTATATGCAAATTCCAGTGATTTGTGAATGTTTTGGTGTTAACTGAACATCCAGAATTGTCTCAGTTTTAGATCATTAATTTGAGTTAATATAGGAGTGTTTGTTTGTGTGTGTTTGTACAGTGGGTCTCAAGTCCTCTGGTTACTGAATAATCATGCTAACTGGGAACAATTTCCTGTGGCGGTGCTGCTAGGCCTGTCTGCCCCGAGAGTGGTTAAGTGTCTGATTATACCACATTGCGACTGTTTTAATATACATGCACTAGAGCGAGAGACACAACATTCGGCTGCAATCAAACATACAAACAAACCAGAGAGACAGCATTTTACGTAATCACAGGGTTGCATCAGAAAGCGACTGTAAGAGAGTGGGGAAAAAAAAAGATTTATAAATACAGTATACTGAGAGAGAGACGAGTTCTGTCTGCGTTGACGTGGATGATTGGCAGGGCACATAGACCTGGAATGTCGATGACGAGGGGGTGATGAACAGTAGGTGAAGGATGAGTGTAGTGTTTTGTCGTATCATTCCTCAAAACTCAAGCGCCTCCACTTCAGCTGTCCTCGCCTTCCCGACTCACCGCAATTCTTCTCATCACATCGCTCATAGCGTGTCGGTTTGCTGTAATTGCCTGGTGTGTGCTGCGAAGGTGTACGGTGTCTATTTGCCTTGTTTATGAACTTTTGGACATGTTTATGTGTAAACATGGCCGCAGAGGAATTCGCTCCAACTTTGACCCGCCCTACAGACAGAGATCCGTCTGGTTAATGTTTGAGCGGGCAGAAACTTAAGACTGTTGACAAGTTGAAACATACGTGATAGGATAGTGAGTAGTGAGTGTAGGTGCGAGTGTGTGTGTGTGTGTGTGTGTGTGTCAGCATGTGTGCAAATCAGAAACTCTATTATGACATCTTAAATCAGTGACGAGGACTGCATTTTGAGTCTGCATTCTAACGCTTGTGGTAATGTGGTTATAATTTGATCTGATTCAAAGATCAGTCGAAAATGAATATGATCTTGTCTCAGATTATGAGTGCACTGAGCATTTCAGATCATATTTTCAGGGAGAAGTTGTAAATCTTGATGAAGTATGCTCTCTCTCTCTCTCTCTCTCTCTCTCTCTCTCTCTCTCTCTCTCTCTCCTAGACTGTGCCAGGCATTTGAACCATTTTGTGTAATGCCAGAGCAGATCTGCAGTGCATCTTTCAAATGCTGTCTTGGAGCATATCAGAGGAAAGAACTCCTACAGCAGATCAGAATCTAAAGCAGCAGTCACACCGGACACGAATAAAATGCACCTGGTGAAAAAGGTGTGTTGAATGGAAGAGGAAACAATACTCAGACATGGGATTTCCAGAAGCAGTTAATTTCGCATCCACTTCTTCATAATTCACTTTGCGTAGAGTTTCCTCAAGACGAAACATAGCCCGATGAACCTTTCAGTAGAAAACAAGGCTGTATGGCAAGGTCACATCTTTCAGGATGATTCAACATGGAGGAAGTTGTTATTACTGTAAGAAGCTCTCTGTTCCTTAGCCCACATCATTTCTCCACCAGGTCAGACAGCTCTATAGTGTAACTATAATTGCTTAAAGTATGAAATTCTTCAATAAATGGAAAAATTGCAATCCCTGACAGATCTCTGTTGTGTAAGAGGAATAAAACACTCTGGAATATTCTGTTGTTGTAAAATAATTAACTTTGGGGTAGTAGCAGAACCTCAGCTTCATGTCATTTCACATCACACCACAGTGTCATTTATTATTTTCCCAAAACAGCAAACTACCCAGTGTTTCATTTCTTACATACAGTGTATTGCTAGAAACATCTACTGGTGAGCTGGCTGAGCGCGAAGTGTAGGTGGAAGTAATAAAATGGAAAAAGAGTGCAGCTAAAAGGTAGATGTATATAATATTCACTTGCAATTCAGTGTATATTGTTGTTGTTACTGTACCCCAGACCCCACCCCCATATATAAACCGAATTGCCAGTATATTAGGTATGGGACTGGTGCAGATAATAAACCAGCAAGAAGAAGAATAAAACACACCTAAAATGTGTATTTTAAGCTGTATGTTAAGCACAGCAAATAAGATATGGTGACATCTTAATAACAATATATCCGTAACACTATACAGTAAGAGTAAATAAATAATAGATGCCGGTAGCTACAGTGACATGTTTTTGCTTTGAGCAGTTTAAAATGTAACACAATAGTCTTGAAGAAAAAAAAAAAAAAAAGGCAAAGCTCCCCATGCTGTTAAACACCATTTCTCATGCAGCAAAACACAGCTCACATATCACAGAGTCATATTTCCAAAATAGAGCGAATCGAGAGAAAAGCTCATGCCTTTCCCTATGTAGACCCCTCGACGTCTTATCGCTCTGTCCATCTGTGTAAGTATCTATTTTTTAGCAGAGTCAGATTGGTTTGGTACACAGAGGTGTCAATCCCTCTGTGTCTGTCAAAAAGTCAAGCAGTGTAACACTCCAAAACACACAGCAAATGTGCAAGGTGTGTGTGTGTGTGTGTGTGTGTGTGAGTGTGTGATGTGCAGGAATTTTCCAGAGGGCTTCCTTGTTCAGGCCTATCCCTCGTGAAGTCGCTGAGGCCCGCAGACATCCACTCTGAGTTCATTGAATATTAATTATTCTGACAGGCAGCCTTATTAATCATGCCTCAAGCAGCATAGCTTAGCAAACCACACAAAGACCTCTTTTTTAATGTTACCAAGTGATATGCAACATGATGCTTTTCTTTATTGAAAGTGTGTATAATTGTGTGTGTGTGTGTGTGTAAGTGTGTGTAAGTGTGTGTGTGTGTTTTAATGCCATAGGGATTACATCATACTGTGGTAAACTATGTTAGCTCTCTGGAGACTGTGATAGTGTGTCAGTTTTGTGTGTGAGTGTGCGTGTAGTGTTTGTGTGTTTTCTCGTCATGGCTGTCTTTTTGATACATGAATCAAAAGAGTCTCGACCTCATTTGGGGAGTGACTTCATCTCTGTTTAATGATGGAACTGGGAAAAAAAAAAAAGTCTAGCAAATATCTAGCTCTCATACTTTGTTTGTTTAAATTCTGTTTGCTTATAGAAGTCAGAAATAACATACGCAGACCATGCAGAAATGGGGAAATAATCCATGTCGGGGTGGTTTGATAGGACTGGACATGAAGCAGAGTTACTATTAGCAGCATAAAGTTGGTTATGTTCTTATAACAGCTACTTTATACTGTGCCACAGTGATTTTCCCAACAATTAAGATTTTTTGTTTAATAATGAAGACGATGTTATTCTTTTTAACCATTTATAGTTACATTTAAAGTTCAGAAACATCCTTACGACAAGTCAGTTCCTCTTATCACTTATGTTATAGCAGCTATAGAGTCCTTCCCTCACCAGCCTCCCTTCTCGTGTGGTGGAAAACTTACTGTTACAAAGCACTGACACTGGAGACTCCTTCTATAAGTATTACATAAACCTTTAGACATAGCTCAATTTTACAAAAACACATAGATTATGTGATGCAGTCAACATACAAGCTCTTGTGCTGTCCAATGAGCTGCTACTATAGAAACAATAATGTATTAGAACAAGAGCATTAATATAAACCTGTTATTAATGCTAAAGCCAGAACTACTGTCAGAGCTGCTGGTGAAGAAAATGAATCCACACCTTTAGATTTGAGTGTGTATTAGTGTACAGCAGTATCTAGATGTATTTGGTTGTGTGTGGTGATGTCTCAGGGCTAACTTAATGAACTTCTTCCAACTAGACACACCCAGAACGTGTGCTAATGCAAATCCGGGACCATATATACCTTGGTTTAGTACCTGTTCTGTTTCTCTTGCAGAACAAAACACCATGCATTGTGCAACCTATTTAAGTAAGAATGTGCTAGCCACTTTAGAGCCTGAGACACAAAGTTGTTTTTTTGCTTTCTTCCTAATTGCATACAAGTGACTCAAACAAAGCTGAAGGTGCCAAAACTTTCCTCTTTAACTTTAAAAGTGCAGAAAGTCTCTCTATAGAGAGCAGTCCAAAAACTGGTCCGATACCAAAAATAAAAAGCCTACTGTTTTTATAATATTCATTAATACAGAGTGTTTTAGGAGTGTGTTGGGTGTTTCCATGGTATTGAGTAGCTTTTGCTGGAGACTCTGGTACTTTATCATCACTAACTGTGGCAAAAGTATGTACTTTCACAGAAAGAAGCCATTTGACAGAGTGTTTCTGCAGCCTGTTGGAATACATGCATGCGTATCGTATCATATTTACTCACCACTAATAATTTCCTCTTCAAAATGGAACAAGGAATAACATTTTAATATATGATGCTGGGAACTGAGTTTATTTTTATATGTATATATTGCTCCAAGAAGCTTATTGAGTCATGGTGTTTAAAAGTTTGTATACCCATCAGAAACCAGTGCACATACCGTATATGTGGGGAAGAAAGAGAATGTGCACTTTTCTGGCCACAAGCTTCAGAATCCTAAAGGTTGTGGCCAGAAAAGTGCACAATATCAGCACTAAATCAATCTAAAAGGTTAAAATAACAGTCACTCCATCCTTAAACCTAACTTTAACCTTTTATAACTTTTCATAAGACTATACGTTTTGGAATTGTTAAGAATTTGTAAGTGTGATAACGTTGGTTTGTATAAATAGCCAATCAGTTTCACCTTTGGTTCTTTTGTGGATTTAATGATTTATCAATTGTTTAGGTATAGAAGAATGCTTAGATTACCAAATGGAATGTTGAATTGATATCCTCACTTATTATTATTATTATTACTATTCTTTTTATTATTTGAGTGTGTCTGTCTGTGTGAGTGTTGGATAAGACTTCAGCTGATAATATTGTTAAATATTACCAAACACACAGTTTAAGTAAATATACCCACATCCTCTGAATTCCTGTAAGGGTGAAATAGTTGCAAAGTCATTATTGCAATACTTGTCAGTTGGTCACGTCCATATTTTTTTTTTACCTTCACAGAACATCGCCGTGTTTGGGATCTGCACTGGATTGTATGAAGTGAGCTGTATGTCTGTTGGTTTTGACAGAGGCGAGTAAAGATCCGCACAGCATTTAAATATCTTCCATGTTTATGCTGTTTGGAAAATTGAAATGCATTGTCACGCAAAACGCTCGTTTGAAAAGATCGTTTTGAGCGCCGTTTCTCAGTCTGATGATTCCATCTTTTGTTTAATAACCGCTTTCATCTCTCCCATTGCTGCCTCTTCATTGAGATTACACTGAAATGTGTTCATGAAAAATTTATTGGAGATTATCTGCATATTCTGATTCCCTTGATTAGCTTCCTGTCAATGGGTGGGAGAATGACGGCAACTCCTGCCTCTGTTGAATGTTAATGTTTTTCATTTTTGTTTGACAAAATTTCATTCTTTCTATCAAGGGGGAATGCGTTTATTTCAGTTTCTTGCTCCACTCATGTGGCCTCCTGGCAGAAAGCTCATAGAATAATATTTTTAAAGTTTAAAACACTTAATGTATAACTAGCAGCTAGAATGAAAAAGAACCTTGCCCTGTTTCCTGACAAATCAGCCCCTGATAGCTTCCCTGTCCCAGTGTTGTTGTATTAGCTGTGCCAGTTTGAGGAAAACTTTGTAGCAGCAACTCTACTTTGTAGCACTCTTATGGCACAGAGACGGCTCATTATCTAATGCTGCAGCCCTTATGATTCTACACCCCATACCGAGTCTGCATGTAATTGCTTTCATGGATTTATTGTGCAAAAATAAGTAGGGCTTTGAAGTATTTAAAGGACTAACCTAATGATGGAGGGAACAGAAAGAGAAGGAAAGAGAATGAGAGCGAGAAGAGGTGGCAGTCCAGCAGCAAAAAAAGTACAGCAATTCATTTTTCTCTCGCCAACGCTGGCAGAAGAATATGTGAGGATTTAATCATCGACAATTACACAGACAAAGAGAGAGAGAGAGAGAGAGAGAGATGGAGCAATCAAGTGTAAATGTCTAAACTACGTGGAGCAGAATTGCAACAGCTTTGATTTGTGGGAGAAGCAGTCAGGGCCGAGAGCTTATTTAGCAAATATGCAGAACTGCTTTTGACCCCATGGCGACCGCTTCGATACCCTCACCCTCACCCTCCCCTTCGCCGGTCGTTAATCATGGTTGGGAATGAGAGTGGGCACTTGTGTAAGTGCCATAATGGAATATTTCTTCTCTCGCCACTCATCTGACAACATGCCACTTGTTTCTTCACTGGTGTGTGTTCGTGTTGTTTTCTAATTAATTCACTGGCAGATATATTGTTAGCTGGGAGCTTCTTTTTTTTTTTGACTCCGTTTGCCTGAGAGAGTCAAAAGAGAAAGACAGAGAAAGAAAAAGGGAGGGAGGGTTATCTGGTTACGCCAGTCTTTTCCCACACGTTGATCAGAAGCTGAAAGACAAGAGCATGTGTCCCTTGCAGCAACGACTTTACTCCTGTTTCCAGTTTAACCTATTAAACTGTCCTTTGTCCTGTCCTGTCCTGCCCCAGTCCCCCCCCCCCCGCCCTTCTCTTCCTCCTCCTCCTCTTCCATCCACTGGCACTGGTTCACTTGTTTTCATTCTGACCCTCAGTAAGTTTTGCCAAGACTTGAAATACCTCGGTGCCCGATCTCAGCCGGAGACTGACGAGATCAGCGTGGCTTGTTTCCAGAAAAAAAAAAAAAGGAGTATATATACTACCACCGTTTGATGAGCAGCAGGGCAATAAATTCATTTATCATCATTTTATGCCTCATCAAACACTTTGCCAGCCCCCTCCATGGGAGTAGCACAAATTAACCAGTGAAAAAGCGTTAAAAAAAAAAAAATTTTTTTTTTTTTTTGCCGGGGCTCAGTAAGTGCTTTTTGATTGCCTTCTCCAACAATTCTTCCTTTGACAAGCTAATAAATCAGATCTGTAGAAGAAGACAGGTCTGACTTGAGCTTGAGAATATAAAAAGGATAAAAAAGAAAACACTGAGTGAGTGGGATGATGTGAGTTTTGCTTTAAACAATCATCCCTTACAAACATCAGCTGCTGCAACCCCCCTCACCCCCCCCCCCCCACACACACCCCCCCTTCATTCACAAGGAGCCAAAAGGGCACTATCACAGACTCACGGTCACGCCGGATGTGAATGGACTTTATTTATTTATTTATTTATCTATTTATTCATTTTAGGTAGTTACTGGTTCAACCTGGAACTGACCCAATGTAGATTGCTTGTGGTTTTGTTTTTGCATGCTAATCAGGATGGATGCTAGCTAAGGACATGGGCATGTGTGTAAAATCTCTCGCCTCATTCTCCTTGCTTGTGTGTTTGCTGCTCAGGTGAGCACACAGCATGCTCAGAAGCTTTCCAGTTCAGATGGCTGCCTCATCCACAGCCAGGGAATTAAGCATCGGACTGGAAGTACCCCCAGTTATTGAAAATGAGGTCAATTGATTATTTAAGCCTGGGTAGGCTTAAGACATGGCGTAGCAGGTATTAGCACATTTGACTCGTGACAGCAGGATCACGACTCCTCTGTACCTCCATGAGGGGAGGCCACAGTTGGTGCTTTGTCTGTCGGAAAACACCTCGTTGATGAGATTAGCTTGTTGCACTCGGCTGTGAAGCATGCTGCTAAGAAGTGTGCTAGGTGGTTATCTCAGGTTGGAATGCAGATAGGTAGATACTGTTTTTTTTTTGTTGTTTTTTTGTTTTTTTTAAAAAACATTACACTGGTGTCATTCATGCTATTATCCAATCAGCCAATCGTGTCACAGCAGTGCAGAAAAATATGCAAGATACAGGTCAATAGCTTCAGTTCATTTTCACATCAAACATCAGAATGGATTAATGTGATCTAAGTGACTTTGGTTGTCGTCTTTTGTATTTTAGAAGCCGCTGATCTCCTGGGATTGTCACATAACAAGTCTCTAGAGTTTATGCAGAATGGTGCGAAAAACAAAAAAACATCCAGTGAGTGGCTGTTCTGTGGGTGGAAACGGCCTGTTGATGATAGAGGTCAGAGGAGGATGATTTAAGCAGACTGATTTGAGTTGACAGGAAGGCTACAGTAATTCAAATAACCACTCTTTACAACCACACTGAACAGAAAAGCGATTCATGATGCACAACAAATTTGAAGTTTGAGGTGGATTGACTGCAACAGCAGAAGACCACATCGGGTTCCACTCCTGTCAGCCAAGAACATGGATTTGAGGCCACAGTGGTCAACGGATATGAACCATTGAAGACTGAAAAAGACGAGGCACAAAAAAAAAAAAAAAAAAAAACAGGCAACAGTATATATTTATCATGTTTTTTTTTTTTATTATTTAAAAATAAATAAATATTGTCTTTTAAAACGATATAATAACATTTTCCCCAGTGTTTGTTTATTTATTTATTCATTTATTTATTTATTTTTGACAGTGTCAGCAATGTCCTCTGTTCACACCTTGTCATTCGTTGAGTGTAATATCTGATACAAGAATTTTGGGTGGAGTTCCTGTTTTCTTGGCTTGTGATTGGCTGACCAGTTGTACACCAGCACATGGTTACATTGTTTAATGAGCATGGTGGTCATACACACAGATTCCGGGAACTCCTTCATGTTTGTGTGTGTGTGTGTGTTAGGCCTGGTCCAGCCTGAGTGTATATAGCACGTCTCTTCCACCCTCTCATTAGTGCTTTCTGTACACACACACACACACTCACACACACTGTGCACAGCTTAAAATAACCCCAGCAAAGCAGCAGCCGTTTATCTGTATCTAGGGAGCTGATCCAATTACAGCGCTCACATTTGCATCCATCAGCCTGAGTGAGGCGAAAACACTCTAACTAAAAAAAAATTTAAATAATAAAAAAAAAACAAACCTAACTGGTCAGACAGAAATAAATAAATAAATAAATGCATGAGAAATTAGACAGGAGCTCTGCACTCTTCGATGTGACCTCCAGGTGGGAGGTCAATCATAGCCAATCCCCCCCCCCCTCCCCCCCTTTCTCTCTTTGCCTCCATCTTACCAAGTGAGCACATCATTACGTTAAATATCAGTGTCTTAATGTGGAACAGATGTCTGCTTGAAAGGGATCATTAAAAAAAGGGCAAAGGTAAATAAACACTCAGGCAAACTTGTAGACCTCCTTTCCATTCCTTCAGTTCCCCTCTATCTCCATCTCTCTCTCCCTCTCTCTCTCTCTCCTTCCCTCCATCCATAGCATGGACCCTCTGAAGTCCCTGTAAAGAAAACAGTTCATCAATCTTCATCAGAACCATTAAAGAGAGGAATAATAGGACTGCTTATCTCGCCTAAGTGATGCCTTGAGGCTCCAAGGACAGACAGTGAATGTGTCGACATATTGGAAATTCTGTCTGTGTTGCTGTAATTTTTTTTTAAACATAATAATAAAAACACCTTTGTATTTGTCTTCGTCTGAGAAGAAAAGCCCGTATAATTACACGTATATGTAGCTATATATGTAAGCTACGACCATAAGTGAATAATTGAGGCAAGTGTAATTGTATCTGTGTGAGAAGAAAATAAAAACACGTCTTACAGTAATCAAATTACAGATTTATTTGTGTGCCATTTTAATTTGAATGATCCACAATGAATCTGTGGAAACATTTCCTGGAATTCACACCTAAATGTTAAAAAACAAACAAACAAACAAACAAACAAAAAACATTCTAGTCTTTCATAAAACAAAACAAAAAAAGAAAGCAATCTAACATTTATTTCATCATTATTGGTTTTTCTCACTTTAACGTTGTACAAATAAGCTAATAAAAGAGTGAAAGGGTATAAAGGCTGTTTTAGTGGAACACACCCTGTCCCAATTCAGTGTAATTCTCTTTAAAAGAAGCTTGCTCTTCGTTCTTTAGTTATTTAAAAAGAAATAAATATATAAATATTAGGTGATATTCCTGTGGATCTGCTCGGTTGTAGAGCGAGTAAACCGTACCTTTCAGTCTCACTGGGTTGGTACCCACAATCACACTTACACCTTGTGTACCTTTACTATGAATTACCTCGAATGCTGCTTATAGTGAGTGTACCTTCAGTTTTTAGAGAAAAGCTTTAATCATGGTCCATTTCATTTATGTACCTTAAATCATTTGTAATGGTATACACTACATCCATGTTTCCATGTGAAACAGACATAAAACTAGTACCCTCGATTGAGTGTACCACCCCAGTGACAAGGAAAGGTACAGTTTAGTACTATTTTTTTTTTTTTCTGAGAGTGTAGGTTTCTCTCGGCCGGTCAGACAGCCGAATGAGGCAAGTGTAATCTGTCCCTGGAGAAAACCATAGAAAAACAGCGGCTGAAGTCCAGGGCTGCAGAGAGAGAAAAACAGCAGTAAATCACGAGCTGTCGGTTAAATCTGAGCACGTTTACATTGTGTCCCTGCCTATTTCGGATGTGCTTCAAACCTGAAGGATTTATGTGCTGCCTAACACACACACACACACACACACACACACACACACACTTCTCTTACTACCCTTGTGAGTACCTTCCACTGATATTATAAATGCAGTTAGCTGATATGCTGTACCTGGATCTAACCATGACATTAACCTCAGTAACCAGTAACCAGAAGGAAACCTTTAGGTTCTTATTTGTTTTGATTTAACTTGATTTTATTATTATTATTATTATTATTATTATTATTATTATTATTATTATTATTAAAAAGGCTCCACTTTTTGGAAAAATAAATAAATAAAAAAAATTTTAAAAAACAACATAAGTTTTCTTAGTAGGGACCAACCAAATGTTCCCACAAGGTCAAACATGTCACATACTCCTTTTTTGCGGGGATATTTGGTCCTCATCAGGACACACACACACACATACAGACACAAAGTGCGAGGTCTTTAATAACCAACGAAACGCCCACGTCAGACGAGCCCTGACAGCTATTTGGTATTTTTTTTTGAAGGAGAAAATGGAGCTAATTTGTGAAAATGAGGCCCCGTGGCCACGTCACTCACTCACTCTCTCGCTCTCTCTCTCTCTCTCTCTCTCACACACACACACACACACACACACACACACACACACACCTTGCGGAAGCAGTGCGGAGAGGAGAGGAACAGCTGGCCTGCATTTTTAGCCCCCATAATTAATTAAGCGCTTCCTCAGTGGGATCGGATGATTAAATAAAAAAAGGGGAGGCGGTTTTCCCAGCGTGCTCCAATGGGGGGGGAGAGAGAGAGAGAGGGAGGGAGAGCGAGAGAGAGAGAGAGAGAGAGAGAGAGAGAGCACTCCACTCCAGTTTGTGGAGAGGTGTGGAGAAGAGGAGACGAGTGAAAAGGTTTAGACAAAAATTAGGCAAATGACACCATTCTCTCTCTTAAAAAAAAAAAAAAAAAAAAAAAAAAAAAAAAAAATTCAACTACACTCCGCTTATTATATAAGCTGTGTCTCTTTTATTTATTATTATGTTTGTCCTTGCTTTAAAAAATAAATAAATAAATACATACATACATAAATACTCCTTTTCTTAAAACAAATAAATAAAATACATTCTGAGCTATAGGCCTTCTCTCTCTCTCTCTCTCTCTCTCTCTCTCTGTGTGTGTGTGTGTGTGTGTGTGTGTGTGTGTGTGTGTGTGTGTGTGTCTATTTATTTATTTGCTTAAAAAAAAACAACAACAACTGAAAAAAAATCAGTTTAAAACAAATCTGTGCTAGGACTCTCTCTCTCTCTCTCTCTCTCTCTCTCTCTCTCCGTTAGAAAAACAACAGAAAAGGAGAAATTAATAAGATCTTCTCTAGGCCATGGTCTCCATCTCTTTCCCTCTGCTTCTGTCTTTATTCATCATTGTTATTATTATTTTTCCTTCTCTTCTTAAAATCCGAGAGAGAGAGAGAGAGAGAGAGAGAGAGAGAGAGCGACTCTGCTCCAGCTGTGCTAGAGAACAGGTCAAATGATAATACTTTCTTTCTCTTTTCCCCCTTTCTCCTTTTTTTTTTACCATCCTTCATTTAAGACAAGCATTTGAGCAAACGAATCACTTCAAGTAAAGAGTGGATTCAGACTAAAAAAAAAAAAAAGATTCTGTCAGTATTTGGACGAACTTGCTCTGTTGCTCTGTTGCTTTTCCCGGATGTGCAGCGCGCCAAATAAAAATGGTGTCCTTTTACACGATCGGGCTGAATATGATTCGGCTCAGCTGGAGGCTTGTCACTGATGAGAGATCATGTAGACATCGGCTGTTATCAGGCTGCTGCTGATATAAAAGTCCACGATCTTTTGGGAAACACTTGGTGCAGCACATTTTTGCAACGCGATCATCAACAGGTTGACACACACACACACACACAAACACACACACACACACACACACACGCGCGCGCACGCGCACAGATACAGGGCGGCAGGTGTAGCCTAACTCTTCAGCAATGGGTTACATTATCAGAAAAAACAAAAAACAAAATGTTGTATCACATTCGATTATAAACTGCCTTATTTATTCACTTTTTATCTAAACACCATGTTCTGCATATATTTATTTAATTCGTATTATTATTATTGTTATTATGCTTTTGTTTTTGTTTTTGTTTTACTTTCTATAGCTACAGATATTTGTTTTAGGAAACGCGGAAGCGAGCATGTCACGTGACTAGGTCCAGGACAATTTGTGCTCTTCGATTTTCGTTGGAACGCACACACACACGCGCGCACTCTCTCTCTCTCTCTCTCTCTCTCTCTCTCTCTCTCTCTTTTATTGCTTCATGGGTTATTTTCCTGCCTCATTTTCATTTTTTTTTCTACATTTTTGGTTACATTTCTTTCTTGAAATCGTAATGTTTTATAGATTTCATTTTTATATGTTTAGCGGATGAAATTACCCACAATTCTAAGTGTGGGATTTCATGTCGGGTCATAAAAAAAAATATCTTTAAAATCCTTTCCTCCCCTTTATAACCCTGATAAATACACCGGTTTTGTTTGGGGTTTTTTTTTTATTTTTTTTTTTTATTAGAAACACAATGAAATGTCAGTAAGTTTTATGAAATATTTCGAAAAGAAATCTAGGTATTCACTCATTAAAGAACAATTAAAGATAAGCGCGAGACGCGTTTCTGCTCTGTATTATAATAAATTTAGCACTTGTATTCTTTGTTTCATTCCTTGCAGTTTTACCCTTTATTTGTTGTTTTTCTGCCTATAAGAAGTTCACTACAGCCTGTCAAAGTCGCATGGCCCAGTGAAATCTGTTTTGATGATTAAATAAAGCAGACAATAAATAAATAAATAAATAAATAAATAAATAAATAAAATTGTTTCGTTGCACAACACATTGCTTCCAGTTTCATCCCCCCAAAAATATGAAATACCGAAGTGAATATGAATCTCTGGATCTTATTACAAGTTCTGAGTTGTTGCTTAGGCACAACTGAGTTAACCTCTAATTATTTTCTCTCTTTTTTCCTGTCTAACATTTTGAGAGTAATTAGCTTTCCTACATGTCTGAGCCTCGCTTAAATGTGCAAAAGGTTGCGCGAGCAATTCAGAGATCATGACATTTTACATTTTAGTAAACCTGGTGTGAATTCGGTCGATTAGAAACAAGATTGTAGATGGGGGAAAGAATCAACGTTCTTCTTTGCAATAGTGAAAAAGAAATAATTGTCTGCAACTGCACGGAAGTGTGTAACTTTTGTTGCTCGTATAAGTGCACGTAAAGCAGAAAGGTAGTTATAGGCCTGTGATCACATATACACCGATATCCATAATATCCATAAAGTGTAGCCGTTTTCTTCATGCCATAAAATTTACACATCAAATGAAGCGACAGGGGCGGATCAGTCACGTGATCCGGGCCTTTGCAAATATCCCCGAGAGCTGATAACGACTAAATATAGGAGGAAAAAAAACAGTCCTAGGCTACTGAGTGCAGAAATTAGTGGGGAGGATTTCACACGACTGTTACTGAACCTATTAGCCGTCCCCCCTCTCTCTCTCTCTCTCTCTCTCTCTCTCTCTCTCTCTCTCTCTCTCTCTCTCTCTCTCTCTCTCTCTCTCTCTCTCTCTCTCTCTCTCTCTCTCTGCAGTGTTCAAACCGCTATTGTATACCCAAAGCCTTTGAACCGGGCTTTCCCTTCTACTTCTAGTTTATCCGTTTAAACGTTCAATTGATTTCCATCAGGCGGAAAATGAGATCGTAAATTATTATCGATAGCTCAATATTCTAGGCCTGTGAAAGTCAAGCTTGATACATACATACATACATACATATATATATATATATATATATATATATATATATATATATATATATATATATATATATATATATAAACGATGGGGAAAATACTGCCGTAAAATGTGGCAACTCAAAACCAATAAATGTTTACTTGGCTAGGAGAATGTCCTATGGCACTCTGGAATGTCGTTTCCGTTTTGCTTAAATCTACTAAAAAAGGTTTTTAATGCGTAGAGGAGCATCAATTCCTAGAGGGGAGCTGGGGGAAAAAAAGAAAAAGAAAAGAAAAGGTGATTATGCTATTTAGGAGGCTGGGGTGTAGTGAGAGATGAAATATGGCGGGTCTCGGGGCTGCAGGGGGAAAGACATTAGAGCTGCGGGAATTCAGTGTAACCCAGGGGACTTTTCAAGTGGAGGGCGCAAAGTAAACTATAGAGATTAATGACCCGACCTCAGACCTGGGCAATCTGCTCCCCTTTAATACGTCTACTGATTATTATTATTATTATTATTATTATTATTATTATTATTGTTGTTGTTGTTGTTGTTGTTGTTAGTAGTAGTAGTATATGCGTAAATAAATCTAATATGTTTCTAAATTAGCTGTGTTCATTATCAATAATATCCAAACCTTGTGCCAAGAGCCCAACATAAGTGTCTGTTTTAAATTATAGGGTTTGTAAAGGGATTAGGGCTGCCAATAAATCGCTGATTGCATTTAAATCCAGTGATATATATATATATATATATATATATATATATATATATATATATATATATATATATATATATATATATTTATATATAATATAGTATTTGGTTAGTTATTGTAATATGCTCCATCAGTGAGATTTCTAATAATTTCGTTTTTGTTTTACAGTGTAATTGTCAATACATAGTGCACAATTCGTAGAGATTGTTTACATTTAATATAGGTGAGCGATTTGTACTGAATTCAGACAATCTCCATAATAATAACAATAACAATAATAATAATAATGTTGAATGCTGAGTTTAAACGCTTGTAATGTTAATTCGGCTTGTACTTTGATACTTTGAATAAATAAATAAATAAACCCCATTTATTTATTTATTTATTTATTTTCCACACAAAAGTGTAAGCACGTGCTTGCGGCCCTGATCCACTGTTAGTTTAGTTGGGTTTGACAGAGGTCCATTTCCTCCTCCTGGCGTGCCACCTGAGGCAAGATGCTCCCTCTGAGTGTGTGTGTTTAAAAGTGCACGGCCCGTATTAGGAGCAAGTGTGACACCTACCTGCGGAGGAGGGTAGAGCTATAGAGCTTTCCTTGAGAAAGGGTCTAGAGGCGCAGGCACACGGTGCTCATGGCGATTGCACCCGAGTCCGTAATCCGCAGTGCTATTTATTCAACCTTTCACACCATTAAGAGTATAACCGAGACGCATATTCCCCAAACACCTCAGAGCATTGCATTGGCGGGTGCCTCTCAGTCGCTACGCCTCGGAAACAGTAAAGAGGGTCTAAATTTGGCATAAAATCGAACTCATTACTGGAGTTCAACACCCGATCGCTCGGCACATAACACGACGCGCATGGAGTGTAATTGGGTTAAATGACTGCTCGACACTTCGGCCAGCGTTGTCATATCAATATTCACCTGCTCAAGTACGTTCACGCCTGTGAGTCAATGATACCTATTATCCCCTCATATAGGTGATAAAAGATCCGGTTATAAAAGGTTATTAAAATACCCGACCATGAAGCGTTTCAGAATAATAAGAATAATAATAATAACAATCATATAGACCTACTTCACTGAATTTCTAAAGCTGTGACTTTCACCTCTGATTGTGTGATATATATATATATATATATATATATATATATATATATATATATATATATATTTTTATTATTATTTTAAATCCCCGGACAATCAGGAAAAAAAAATGAACCCAATAACCTGAATGACTCTCAGTGATTTTACGTCGCAGAAACGCCTCAACATTTTTAAAGCATTGTTCGCTTGTTTTTTTTTTTTTTTTTTTTTTTTCTGTGCAGCTGTCACATTTGTCATCCAAAAGCATGCAAGTGCCCCAAAACAACTGCTGCACACTCGATTTTTTTTTGTCATAATTTACTTCAAAGATAGTGTATTGTCCATTTTAAATACAAAAATGCTACATTAAATATACATATTAGTCTTTAATACAAATAGACTTAGGCTGCTGCAGCGTTTTAAGACAATTCTTAGATGTTACATCTTGATTAACCATTCAGAAACTAAGATTTGAAGATAAGCATTTACTCAGAAAATAACTGTCCGAAATCCCTTTATCATTAATATTATTTTCTCTCTTTCTCTCTCTCACTCTCTCTCTCTCTCTTCTTCGTCGTCTTCTTTTATATGCAACCACAAATAATAAATAATAGTCCATGAGCGCGGAGACGAATTCCGGTATTAAATGTTGGACATACCTTTCTTGAGTTCATAAGGGGAGTCTTTGCACAGGTCTACCTGCGCTTGGCTCCTTGCTTTGCTTTCTCGGGCAAGAGCCTCGGCTCGGTTCAAAACGCTCGGACTTATTCCGTTGAAGTGCGTCGCTGCCGAGCTCGTGACGGAGCCGTGGCTGCCGTGCAGGTGGCCGAAAGAGCCGTAGTTCGTGTAGCCCGCGTAAAACGGCGACGTGTAGTAGAGAGGCCGGGAGAGCACGGCGCCGCTCGGGAGCGCGCACTGCGTCGAGGTCCGGCTTGGAGACGCGGCGCTGGCCGCCGGTAGAGCGTTCTGAGCTGTGCCCCCTGCGTCGCCGCCGCCGCCACCGCCGCCTCCTCCTCTGCACCTGTCCGAAGACGTGGCTATTTCCGCCAGAGACCACAGTTTAGGCTTTGGCGCGGACGGAGGAGAATGGATAACGGACGTGGCGTTGCTGTGATTGACCGCGGAGGCGCCGTGCGCCACTTCCGGCGGCCTGTCGTGCACGCCGAGCTCGTGGGCCCGCTGCACGAGAGACGGCGACGACGTAGTGGCTTTTGACGGGTCCACGAGTGCGTCCGCGCGCTCGTCCACCTCCTTCAGGTCCGAGTCGCTGAGCAGAGGGTCCGAGTCTTTGCCGTGGTGGTCGTCTTGAAATCTGTCGCATGGCGCCTCACCCACGTGCAGAATTTTGGGATCTGAAAAATGGCAAAATGTAAATTGAATCATATACACATCATATAAAGCATTATAATATATATATATATATATATATATATATATATATATATATATATATATATATATATATATATATATATATATATATATAGTACATTATAATGAGCAATATATAATGATTGAGCTTATTATACTATATATATATATATATATATATATATATATATATATATATATATATATATATATATATATACATTTAATGTAATATATATAGATATGATAGAATTTAAATTGAATATAGAAGACGTTAATATCTGAAAAACAAACAAATAAACAAATATTACTACCCTATGGTGATTATTATTATTTGCACCAGAATAATAATAATAATAATAATAATAATAATAATAATAATAATAATAATAATCGGATTGTAATAAATGAGATTCAGTACGCCAGCTGTGCCCCTATTATGCAGCTCAAGATAAATGGACTGCAAAACACCCCGCGTCACCAGCAATTCTCACTCCATAAGGAGTCAAATTAGAGCTCAAGGTGATTATTATTTAAAGCAATTGTCCTATTATAAATAATACACCGCCATTAACCAGCAATCAATTTTGCGCCCGGAGTGGGAAAAAACGACTGCGAATTAAAAATTGATGATTTTTCCACAGACCTGTCTCCGTATCTGTCGAGTCTCCCTTGTCAATAGGCTTGTTAGGCTCGTCGTCGTCGTTTTTCTCCAGGTCGATGTTCTCGTCCTCCTCCTCGTCCTCGCTCCTGTTGCGCGGCGTCCAGGTCATCTTGTTCTCCTTCTTCAGTCTCCTCCTGGCGTTGGCGAACCAGGTGGACACCTGGGTGAGGGTCATCTTGGTGATGATGGCCAGCATTATCTTCTCGCCCTTGGTAGGATATGGGTTCTTGCGGTGCTCGTTGAGCCAGGCCTTCAGAGTCGCGGTGGCGTCCCGGGTCGCGTTCTTACGGTACGCAGGGTCACCATACGGGTATGAACCCAGTGGAGCTGCGTATGGGTGATAACCGATAGAGCCAGCCATGCCTGACGTGTGATCATAGGGGGAACTCTGCAAGAAACCCACCAAAAAAAAAAAAAACAAATATATATATATATATATATACAATTAAGCCCACTCTACCACGTAACCACATATTCCATACATACAAACACTAACACTAACGTGATGTAAGTTTAACAAGCCCTCCAAACTTAAACCTTCACGTAAAACAATACACACACACACACACACACACACACACATGCACACACAAATTAATCACATAACTGAAGCGAGAAACCACACACATTTTACAATTTGTGAAAATTAATATTTTTAAACATTTAAACAAAACCAACGCTTAAAATACACTTCTCAACGTATCCTATATTCTGCAACTTATTTCTATTATTCAGAAATATATATATATATATATATATATATATATATATATATATATATATATATATATATATACACATACATTTAATATTTTCTTCACATTTTCTTCATAGTCTCATAATATTTTTTGCATGCTCTCAGTTTGTTATGACACGCTGGCAGACATTGTTTTTATTTAACGGAACATTTTTGTTTGTTTGTTTTATGAAATAACAAAATTAACAAAACGCTCGCTCTTAAATCATAACAACAATCATAATTTCAACCAACCTTTTATGTTTCATTTTAAGAAGATTTTGCTATATGGGGCCATATGTAACTCATATGTAAATGCGACGCAAATGTTTGCTGCTGGAAATCTTTTGCACGACTTGTTTTTCAAGCCATTTTTATTCTTCGAGCAAAACAGCCTTTTTTCTTTTTGTATCCCAATATTTATAATCTAAGAGTGTCAGAAAATGCATCCAATTTAAAGAAGCTGAAACTGTATTTGGTTAACTTGCATAGCCAAAAACTATCGCAGACAACATGCGCAATTACATACAAACAAATTAGGGACACAAGCAATCGGCCCTGTAAGTTTGCCCAAGCTACAGCTATCACACGGGGTGAAACAAACAAACAACAAATGAAAAGAAAAGAAAAACAAAAAAACAAAACAAAACAAAACAAAACAAAAAATAAAAAACTTACTCACCACGTAGGAGGTGAAAGTGGCTGCGGCGGCTGCAGCGTCCGCTCCGTACGGCAGATGCGAGCTGTAGGCGGCTGAGGCGCTGCTGAACGCCGTGGATCCGGCGTATGGTGCGAATGCAGAGCCTGACGACGATCTACCGAGCTCTTCGGTGCGCGGGCCCGAGATCACGCTCGTGCTGTACGCTGGGCACGAGTAGAGCGCCAAAGAGGCGGACGGTTGATACAAGTAGCCCTGAGGGTACGCCATGGCCAAGCGCCGGAGAACGAGCTTCTTTATCGGTGCACTTTGTAATCCTCTTTTTTTTTTTCCCCCACTTTCACACACACAGTTGTCCTCGCTCGCGCATAGAGTCCCTGATGAGCAGAGCGCGCGTCCGTCGCCTTCGCGCACTGGAAATCAGAAGGAGCGACGAATGCATAGACTTCTGACTTCTCTCCGTTAACTCGAACCTGACTGTTCTTGTTGATGTTTTTGTTATTGTGGTTGTTGTTGTGGATCAGTGATGGTCGACTTTTCGAGTCGGACCCTCGCAGCTTCGACCTGTCGCCTCTCTCATGCCGTGTTTTTGAGCGAGAAAGTTTTCTTTTTTTGCGCGTCTCAGACGGGGCTTTGCGCCGCGGAGTGCCCTGCCAGGATGCTAAGTTGGAAATTGAGGATTCTGACGCCCACTACGTCGCCTCCTCACGCTCCTCCTCTCGGGTGTAGTCAGAGAGGGAGCAGGAGAGCTGGTGCTCGGTTCCAGCGCTCTCTCTCTCTCTCTCTCTCTCTCACTCTCTCTCTCTCTGACACACTCGCGCAGAGACATTCGCTAACAACCCCCCCCCCCTTTTTTCTGCCTCTAACAAGCCTCATTGCTTTAGACCGAACCGCTTCAGCCCCTGGATGGCGATCTCATGCGAGCCGAGAGCGCATCAGCTCCAACTTCCCTCGTTCTCTAAACACATGAAGCCGTCACTTTCACACTTGATTAATAGCAAATGGACTAAGCTGGCTGCCAGAGACCGCTTTGCCAAACACCAGAGGAGAAACGCTACATGTTCTGCTGCTCTTTCTTTCGTCTTCCAGGTTTTTTTTCCCTTCTGTTTCTTGCATTTATTTTTATTTTTTTCTTGTCTTGTTGACAGTACATACCGTATAGCTCTCCGAATAACGGAAAGGCTTATGCGATTTTTGTTGGTGCCTTGAAAAAAGTGCTGTCTTACAGTCGTTTAATGAGAATTTTCAAAATATATATATTATTTGTATTATTTGAACTCGACGCTGTGAAAATGAGTCAGTTTAACTGCAGTCACTGTTGTCAGTGCGCATGAGTGCGACTCTGAATCGGTTCTTCACAGGACGAGACCGAGTGAGTACTAACTTTTGACAGGCGATAGCCTAAGTGACACTTTTTAGACTGAGATTCAGGAATGAAACGGCTCTTCCTCCTGTTTAGCACAAATCCCCGAACACACACACACACACACACACACACACACACACACACACACACACACACACACACACACACACACACATATTAAAGTCCATATGAGGCCACGGCCATGGCCTCTAAGCCGCTTTGATTTACACTGATATCTGTCTCTGCGCCCTAGGAGATCCCCGATTTATCCCGGTTTATTTCATTTTGCTTGCTTGAAAACCATACGTGCACCGTATCATGCCCATTATGGCAATAAAACAAGCTGAACGCAAGCTATTTAGGTTTAAAATGCACATGGTCCACTCTAGTAGTCTTAACCGACTGTATAAATAGGATATAATATAATAGTAGGCCTTATTGTAATAGATGGCCAATATTGATGCTTATTATCCTGTTATATACTTTATATCCTTTATATTCCTATAAAATATTATGTCCAGCCTAGAAGTAATAGAAATGTATCTCTGAAAAGAGCAGGCAAGAAGGCACATGTATTTAATAATAATATTATTATTATTATTATTATTATTATTATTATTATTAATAGTCTATGTAATATTCAGGTAACATAAACATTTTGTAGACAATGTGTTTTTGAGATTTGCATTCATGTAGACTGTTTTTCTAGTTTTGTTTGGTTTTTTTTGTTTTGTTTAGTTTTGTTTTTTTTTTGTTGTTGTTTTTTCTTTTCCCTTTTTTTTTTTTTTTTTTTTTTTTTCTCCCTGCACTGCTCGAGTTAGTTAAAGTCCGCGCTGAGCCGAAAGGGATCGCTGTAGGCGCTGTTAAAAAGCCTCTGGAGAGGAAAAGGACTGAAACCATTAAAGAGCCAAGCAGAAGTCGAGATACAGTCACGCTGTAAAACATATTTATTTCACCCCCATCCCTGTCCTGGTCACCACCCACTTTCAACGTGGCAATGAGCTTTTGATCCGTTGTAGAGAATAGCTACTATAATAATAATAATAATAATAATAATAATAATAATAATAATAATAATAATAATATGCACGTTATGCATCATAAAGCAAATAGGAGACATTTTCATTTCAGTCAGTTGTCCAGATTCCAATCACTACACAAATAATAGTTACATGGTGTATAATTTTATGCAACATGTTTAAATGGGTCATACATGTCAAGGATGATAAGAGAAATAAAGCAGACGGCTGCTGAATATTATTATTATTATTATTATTATTATTATTATTATTATTATTATTATTATTATTATTATTACCGCTCTTTCTTTATCGTTCTTTTTCTTTTCTCCTCTCAATCTGGACCTGACTCAACCCTCTGGAGGATTTTAACCCTCCATTCAACGCCCCATTGGCCAATTATGTTTCCAGCTCCAGTTTGAAGGACGTTATAACTGGCCAATGCCAGGTCACCCTTAGATAGCGTGCCGGTTGCCTTGGATACCCTTTCTGGTGACGTCACTGTTCATTGATAGTCTATTATCGGTGATAATTACTTCCTCCTCTTCACCGGCAGGAGTGTGTGTTCAGCTCTGAGGACTGAAGGAGAGCAGGGATGGGGAGAAGGAGCTCGGATGCGGCTCGGAGGTTGGGAGTGAGGTAAGAAATATGCATGTTTCCGCTAGCTTATATATATATATATTGAAAACGCATCGTCCGGGAAATTGGTCGAGCGAGCATCACTTTGAGAACTTTCTCTCTCGGCGAGCCGTGCATGCAGGGAATGTAGAATTTACATACAGACTTCATTTCAAGTTCTTTCAGAGATATTGTACAGCTTTATTGGGGTTTTTTTTTTTTTTTTAGAAATTGAAAATTGGGTTGCTAGTATTTAGAATTTGATCATTTTTATTTATTTTAGTTTTATTGTATTTTTTTCCGGGTACTTCCTTAAAAAAACAAACAAACAAAAAACAGCTCTGCTATTAGCTGTGGTTTCTAACGGATTTATAAATAAATAAATAAATAAACAAATAGATGAATAAATAAAATAATTAATGATAAAAGACATTAAGACGTTTTCCGTGATAGACATGCGTTCAGTAAAAATAAATAAATAAATTAAAAAGTAAATGAAATAAATAAATAAATAAATAAATAAATAAATAAAATCCGCTATTAGTTATTGTCTCTAACCGATTTAATTGGTCTTTGTGATTAAAACACAAATAACAAATAAAGCTAAAATATAAAAAGCTAAAACTGGGCAGCTAGACTTTCTTTAAAAAGGCTTGCATGCGTGATTGTCATGTAGCCTATAAAACAAAAAAGATGGACACATGTCTGTCCTGCTTTTTTGTTGTTTTGTTTTTTTTTTTGTCTGAATGCAACATCGCAAGGGCAGAGATGCAAAAAATGTTAACATTTTGTCTAAAAAGATGCTCCATGGCGTTAAATACGAAAGACATTTCATCAGAAGAGAAGGGTTTAAGGAGGTTTAAAAATGCCTCAGGCAGAAATAGTGCATTTTTTTAAAATACTAATTATTCTGTGATTAGTCAGCAGAGTGTTAGTGCCACAGATGCGGGTTAAATGAAGTTGGAAAGCGCATTGACAGGATTTTTTTTTACCTCCTGTGTGTGTGTGTGTGTGTGTGTGTGTGTGCGTGTGTGTGTGTGTGTAAAGCAGAAGCAGAGCAGTCCAACGCTCCTTCTCACTCCGAACCCGCTGTAAAGCGATTAACTCATGGCGAATAGTCTTTGATGGATTAGCTCGGGGCCTTTGGACACTTCCAAGCCAATTGAAATTCAAAACAATCCGCCTCCTGTGCTTTGGGGAGATCCGCGCCAAATAATGGGGGCTGATTTCTTTCTGACCTTGCAATTTTATTAAATGATTAAACACATGTGTGGCAGGAGGCTCCCAATAATAATAATAATAATAATAATAATAATAATAATAATAATAATAATAATATGTGGTTAATTAACAATAGTAATAATGCATGTAATAATCCTTTTTTTCTCTGAGAGTACAATTAGAAATATTTATGAGGCATAAATATTTCTAATTGTACTCTCAGAGAAAAAAAAAAGGGTACTAAACTGTAACTGTACATTTCCCTGTCACTGGGGTCGTACCATCAATCAAGGGTACATCTTTGGTCCCTTTAGTATGTAGTACTAGTAAAGTGTATCTTTAAAGCTTCACTCTAACAAAAAAATAAAAAAAAATGATTACTCTATGTATGTACTTTGAATCATTTTAAACTTATACTACATGTGTCTACATTTCCAGATGCAAGATCCATATTAAAGGTACCAAAAGTACATTTAGTGTACCTTAAAAGTACCTTGTGTCCTCATCTAAAACGTTAATAAACACATCCTTTAAACCTGTACAGCTTCCCATCTGCATATCCACACAAAAGCAGAGCAAACGCACCGATTAGATCAAATCTGTTCCAGCAGATTTTCTCTACTCTAACACACCTCAGCTCATCAAGTGCTTGTTAATTAGCCACTCAGTTGAATGAGGTGGTTTAGATAAGAGGAAGCATTAAACTCCGAAGAGCAATCGCTCACTAAAACTGGATTAGTGGATTGTCTGGTTTAAACCTCTTCAAACAAGAAGTGCTAAACTGGGAATCCACTTGATTTTCCACCCTCTAGTCATTTAATCCAGTGTTAATGAATTTGTTCATTCTTTTATATATGTGTTTATCATTTCAGTCTTCAGTGCCTTGGATTTATTGTCGTCTGCTCAGATTTCCAGGATAAAATAGACGCAGGCTGAGGTATTGTATAGCCGAGTTACAGATGTGCGTTCTCATTACATGTATGATTTGTAGAGTATTATTATTATTGTGAATATATGCATAAATCATATTTGTTGTACACACTCCAGTAAATATTACATGCAGTGTAAAGTCTGATAATAAGAAGAATGTTTATTTTTTCAGTATAATGTGCTTTACTTTGAAGTGAAAATGTATACTTTCTGAATATTAGAAATATTATACGATCTGTACAGTCTAAGCACTAGATCAAAAGATCAAAGCTGAATGTTATAAGGGCTGTTACGATCACCTGCCTTTTATTTATTTTTAACACCTGACATTTACGCCATAATCCTTAAAGTGCATTTCTATTCAACAGAAGCTTCACCTACCAATGTCAATTAAAAAAGGAGTCAGACGGGGTAGGCAGGGGTATACAGGGGAAGACAGGGGTAGGCAGGGGAAGACGGGGTAGGCAGGGGTCGGCAGGGGTAGGCAGGGGTATGCAGGCGTAGACAGGGGTAGACAGAGGTAGGCAGGGGTATACAGGGGTAGACAGGGGTAGGCAGGGGTCGGCAGGGGTAGGCAGGGGTAGGCAGGCGTAGACAGAGGTAGACAGAGGTAGGCAGGGGTATACAGGGGTAGACAGGGGTAGATAGGGGTATACAGGGGTAGACAGAGGTAGACAGGGGTAGGCAGGGGTAGGCAGAGGTAGGCAGGGGTAGACAGAGGTAGATAGGGCTAGGCAGGGGTAGACAGGGGTAGGCAGAGGAAGACAGGGGTAGGCAGGGTTATACAGGGTAGACAGGGGTAGGCAGGGTTATACAGGGTAGACAGGGGTAGGCAGGGTTAGACAGGGTAGACAGGGGTAGGCAGGGTTATAAAGGGTAGACAGGGGTAGTCAGAAGTAGTCCTCTGACTCAGGATCCTCATGCCCTCGCTGCATTTCCCCAGGGCCTCAGGAGGGAGGCACACCGTTAGCCGAGTTAAATGGTCAGATGATGGCCCTGTTATGAGAATGGATTCAGAAATTAGAGATTTCAGACAAAGATTGCATGCCTCCCCTTTCTCCTGCCAGCTGGTTAAGATTATGATTGATTTGTTTGAGATGGGCTATAGGAAGCAGGCATCGATTTTTTAAATGATTTTTCATCTCCTTCACCCTGAAAAATATTTACAGTTGTACCACAGGACCATATTTTCACTAGGGCTCTCTCTCTCTCTCTCTCTCTCTCTCTCTCTCTCTCTCTCTCTCTCTCAGAAATGCTATCAGCTGAGTCCAAGACAAGAGGAATTATTGGGAATTTTAACTATTTTTACAGATAGATAGATAGAAGAAAGAAAGAACAAAATGTGTATTAATTACATCATGTAACAAGACAAGAATTCTTTAGATAGGTAGATAGAAGAAAGGTTTGTATCAAGGAAGGATACAAATTTAGAAAGAAAGAAAGAAAGAAAAGAAAAAGAAAGAAAGAGCACCACCTGGTTGGACAAGTTGCTACTGCCATCACTTACACTCAAAACATTCACCTTTTTAGTTTCAACATTGTCTTGATTTACATTTTAGGGTTCATGTGACATTTTCAAATAATTCAGTATTATATTCTATCATCAAGGCTTTATTTGTCCAGAGTGTATTCAATATTATGGACACAGAGGACAGTTTAAAAGCTGTGAGTATAGCAATCACACACACACACACACACACACACACACACACACACTCTCTCTTTGCATCCCTGATCTGTCAGCATAGCCTGTAATTAGTGTGAGAAAATGAGTGAAAATACTTTGTCTGATTGCAATAGTGAGATTAAAACATATTTTCAACGAATATTGTCATTTTAAATGTTTTTTTTTTTTTTTTATCTGAGAGCTGAATGTCATCCAATAATCAATAATTCAATAATCATATAGCATCATACATTAATAATATTTATTTGCTTGTGTCTGTATAGTGATTTGGTATTGTATGTAGCTTTTAATGTAATTTTGCAGAAGTGTCATATGACTTTATCATGTATTTTCCTTATAATGCTGAACTGATCCAGTGTCTGAGGAAACATTCAAACATTATCTCTTATCTGTACTACTTTTCAATTCATTTCTTATACATCATTTATAAAACATTATTTCTCAACATGATCTCAAGCTTGCAATTTACATGATCCATGTGAAATAAGTAAGTACAAAGGTCAGTGGGCAGGATTAGTGTTCATACCTCTAGAGACAACATCATTTGTATGAAATCAAATCAAATCAAATCAAATCCAACCACATCACTCTGGAAATGTGTACAACCTTTCCATGTGATCAGGTTCAAACTCTCTCCTCTCCTCTCCTCTTCCTACCTCTACTCAAACCCTGGATGTTTTTATTTTATTTCATTATTATTTTTTTCCATTCCTCTGTCGTGTAGCTCTCCACATCCAGTAATGAGGAGTATGTGAAGGACTTATCCTCTGCTCCTCTCTTCCTGTGTGCTGTTGTTTTGTTTTCTCCTCCAGGCTCTTTGATGCCATATCCGCTTACATTTCGCTTGCTCCCTGTAGCCATGTTTTCAAAGAAACATCCAGCGGAAAACATCCTCTGCATTTGAAATGTAGATAGCTCACGCCATTCTGCATACAGCGCGTGCCCTCTCTTGCTTCTCTCCCACGTTCGGCTTTTCAGATACATCTGATACAACAGAACGGCTTCCTGATGAAGCCCTTGCATTCTGGATGTCGGGGATGATCTGTACTAACAACAATGCAGATGAGGTTTCAACTGCTATTTGCTCCCTATCAGGCTGATGGCACAGAGGTGAAAGATATACAAATGTGATGTAGGGGCATGAGAGAGCTTATAATACATCAAACCATGGAGTGTGAGTTGTACTACGAAATACCACACTATCTAAAGCACAACCGAACAGCTTTAAAGATACATATTGACTGAGATTTCTATTTCTTATAGAACCTCAAATCTTTCATATAGATTTTTCATCAATGATTTGGTATCTATTCTTATCCGAAGATGCTTTATTATTAAGAGCACTTGAATAAAACAAGAAATGTCAGACAGTTCTTCTCAAAGTTAAATATTAAGTATTGACCCAATGGTCAAATGCAAGCTCTTTTATTGATGCCTTCATGATGAGATGTTTTGTTTCTAAAGCCTTTTATTGCATCATGAAGCAAATCAAATGTACAGGGTGTCCCAAAAGACTCCTATTCATAGAGGACCATGTATTCCAGCACCACGTCGGTTTTGCCTTCGTCAGTGGATGTCCGTGGACTTCCACTTCTCGGTAGGTCCGCAACACCTCCAGTCTTTTTGATGTTGGTGATAAGTTTGGCAACGGTGTCGTATGTGATGTGCTTGTCATGTTTCCTGTTAAAGTCCATCTCAATCCTGCGACAGCTTCCCGATCCAGCCATGAGAATGATTTCAATACGTTCTTCTTTTGTCGACGGTGTTCTTAAAGGCTATCTGAAAATAAATAAATAAACAAATAAATAAAACCTATAATATAAACTAAGTATGAAACATTTTGGGAGACATTTTGCTGAAAAGTGTTAATTTCCCCCTATGTATGGAGACTTTTGGGACACCCTGTAGGATCTAGTTCTGTCATTTAGATAGCATGTAAGACAAATATTATATATACTGTATGTATCTGTAATCAGTGATGAAAAAAATTAGGGCTGTAGTCAAGATCATGAGTGTCTAATCTACAGTAAGACTAAGTGAGATCGAGTCAAGCGCGAGTCTTAAGGGAGTCGGGGCCAAATCAAGATAGAGTCCAAAAAAAACCAAAAACATCAAATCATATTCAAGGCAAAACCTTTACTTCAACTAGGCTTCATTTTTTGCATTTAGACAATTATTTTCTAGAAGTCTGTGCTTGTAAAATAGAAAAGACTAGCCTAACATTATTCTTACAAACAAATCCAAGACCAACACCCAAGACTTAGACAAGTCCAAGTACAAATGCCAATAAGTTAGAGAGAAAACCAAGTCAATACCGAAAACAACTCTGGATATGTAATCCGAAATACCCCAAATCCATCCATCCATCCATCCATCCATCCATCCATCCATTCTCTGTACCGTTTATACTACACAGGGTCACGGGGGAGCCTGGAACCAATCCCAGGGAAGTTGCTGCACAAGACAGGGGACACCCTGGATGGGGTGTCAACCCATCACAGGGCACAATCACACACACACACACACACACTCACACACTATGGACAATTTGGAAATGCCAATCAGTCTACAACACATGTCTTTGGACTGGGGAAGGAAACCTGAGTAATGGGAGGAAACCCCCACAGCATGGAGAGAATATCCGAACTCTGTGCACACAGGGTGGAGGTGAAATTTGAACCCCCCAACCCTGGAGGTGTGAGGCACACGTGCTAACCACTAAGCCACCATGCAACCGCCGAACCCCCCCCCCCCCCCCCCCCCCCCGAATACCACCAATACAACTTTTCTTAATAAAAGTATATATAGGAATATAATTTAAAAGTTGGACATGAAATCAATTTATCTTATGGCTCTACAAAAAAGTCCTTAAGCTTAAATCTAGCTTTACACTATATATGTTTTTTTGGCAAAAATGGCAGATTGTAAAAGAATTGAGTGGAGATCGGCAGTCTTAGACCACACAATGTGGCTTTATGATTGTATGCCACTGCAAAGTTTTTTTTTTTCTTAACTCTCAGATCTAAAATCCACCAATAGGAGAACGATATAAAATGACTCTAATCTCACAAGACAGACACAAATACAGTTTATACAACCTCTTATTCTGTACGAGCCCAGATCACACTGATTGATGATGTAAGCACGTAGAACGAACAGTAGTAAAGTCTGTAGTTAGAGGATCTTCATCATACTGTAGAATCTGACATGGAAAGCGTTATAGAATTCATCAGAGATTTTATTGGGCTCTAGCGCAGTGTGACAAGTGATAATCTTCAAACTTAAACCGGACTTTACCGAATTAATTATTATGGCTTTTAGGTTTGTGAAATATTTCAGTATCAGGAATGTTAAGCTGCTGTTATTTTCGTCTGCCATTTGTTGTTGAGAGATTAACAGCATAGCTATGAGATCAGAGCCGTCTAGCTAGGAAGCAGGATGATGATATAAAAGAACTGATTTTTGATTTTTTTTTTCTTTGTCAGTGAAGGTGGAAGTAGGAAGAAGTTGCTTTTTTCTGAGGTGTGTGTGTGTGTGTGTGTGTGTGTGTGTGTGGGTGGGTGGGTACTGCATGTGTGGGTGTTGGTGTGGCCAGTGGAGAGAATTTTTAGCCATTGCTATTTGAGCAAAAATTATTTTTGGTTCTTTGCTTAAAAGCTCATGACCATAGAAATAAAAAAAGAGACAAAAATATTGTTTTGCATTTCAAATACCACCCATTTCTTTTTGTAATGCTTTACACCTGTCCGTGATCAGGTACTCGGATGTCCCCACAAGGATAGGAATATCTTAAAAAGTTTGACCTTGTGCTTGTGGGCATATTAGTGTAGTCCCCATGAGGAAACTTTATTTTTATTATTATTTTTTTTAATTGCAACATTTATTAAAAAAAAATAAAGATGGAAATAAAACTAAACAAGCCAAAATGTTTCCTTTTCATTGCTGTGGTCAAGGCTTGGGTTGGATTTAGCCATAGGATGGCATGAATTAGCTATCAATAGAAGGTCCTCACAAATCAAATGTGTGTGTATACGTTTCTAACACCTGACTTTGGGTGCTTGAGGCCCTGCTGATCCTAATCCTCTCCTCTCTGGTTGGACGGATGGATTTCACCGTGGCATGCTGATGTTTACAGGTGCACTCACCTTTCAGTTCCCATGAACATCTGTGACCAAAGAGGACCATGGTTCCACCCTGCTAACACAAACAGAGCGGCGAGATCAAAGGCAGCCGCAGCTCACCTGTGCTTTAGGAGAGAAAGCTGCTTAAACGGCCACGTGACCCATAACCAGGAGCAAATTAATGTTGTTGCAAACAGCCTTCGGTCTCTGAGAGCTTCTCCAGTGTCTGTAAAAAGACAGGCTTTCAGCAAGCAGTTTTATCTCTCGATAGTAGATATATTCATGAGGATAAAACGATAGATTAAATGCTCTGAAATGTGGAGTCTGCAACATTTATTTACTTTAATGAATTACTAATGATTATTAATCAATATTACATGCAAAATGTACAAAGTATCAGAACAAATGGGAAAGTGTGTGGGTGTGTGTGTTGGAAGAGAAGAGTAGCCTTTAATGTACAACTGTTATTAATCAGAGTGTGTGCAGTGCTGCGTGTAATGATCGGAGCACACACCTCAGTTGTAACAGCTTAACACTGAAACACTCAGACCTGCTGGGCCTCCTGCACCGTGTGTGTGTGTGTGTGTGTGTGTGTGTGTGTGTGTGAGAGTGTGTGTGTGAGAGTGTGTGTTGAGGACTAAAATGTGGCAGAGAGAGAGTGAGAGAAATATGGGGAGAAAGAGAGAGAGAGAGAGAGAGAGAGAGAGAGAGGGAGAGGTGTGGTAGAAAGACAGAGAGATGGAAAGAGTGAGAGATTGAAAGCGGGAGATGTGCAGGTTTTATGGCCGTGTCTCTTGTCTTCAAGAGAACGCATTTAAACAGTGCTTTGAAAGGGAAATCAGGAATCATCTTTCGGACCAGGGCTTTAAAAACAGCCATGAGAGGATCACTGAGTTCATTCAAAACAAGGAAAGAAAGGAGGGAAAAAAAGAAAACGATGGGAAAGTTGTAAACAAACAAACAAACAAATAAATAAGATGATAGACAGACAAATCTGACCCTTGAGAGGTTAATAGACAGAATGAAGGAAGAAAGAAAGGAAGAAAGACTTATACTGTACCTGTAATTATCTTAACACTAATCTTTTGCGCTTTTGCTCTTTTATAATATGTGTGTGTGTGTGTGTGTGTGTGTGTGTGAGAGAGAGAGATTTCAACACTTGCTTCTGATCTGACTGAATGACAGCAGAGTGTGTAAGAGAGTGTGTATAAGTGTATGTAAGACCGCACGCATTTGTGCTTGTGTGTGTCGGGATCCTTGTGTACATAGAGTTCCCTCCAAAAACTATTGGAACAGCAAGGCCAGTTCATGTGTTTGTGTTGTACACCAAAGACATTTGGGTTTGAGATCAAAAGATGGATGTGAGACGAGATTTCAGCTTTTATTTCCTGGTATTTACATCTAGACGTATTCAACAACATAAAATACAACCTTTTGTATCAGACCACCCAATTTTTAGCCAAGTAAAATTGGAGGAACAGATAAGTCTTGAAGTAAATTAAAGTAAATCCCTCTTAATATTTGGTTGCATATCCCTTGTTTGCAATAACTGCATCAAGTCTGTGACTCACTGACATCATCAAATTGTTGGTTTCTTCTTTTGTGTTGCTTTTCCAGGCTTTTACCTCAGCCAGTTTCAGTTGTTGTTTGTTTCAGGGGGTTCTCCCTTCAGTCTCCTCTTCAGGGTGTGAAATGCTGCTCAGTTGGGTTAAGGTCTGG